>NC_141930.1:28754562-28906077 GCF_057802395.1 Ceratotherium simum simum | reverse complement strand
TTTCTCCCTTATTTATTTAAATGAAATCGTTAAATATTTCTATCAGTATGGATTTCTATTGCAGTCACTGTGACTATTTGTTCCCCTTTTATTTGCTATTATTATTTTAACGCCCAGGTAGTCTTAGGTTTGGCCAGTGGAGACCCATCAAGTTAGTTCCTGCGTCTTTTTGACATGTTCCTCTCATTCCTGGAGCACTTCTTTATTTGGGTATAAGATGCTCTAGATTCATTTTGTATTTTCCCTGCTCTGGAATCAGTCATTTCTCCAAAAAGTCCTGGTTTCCTTCTGCTGTGGATAATTAAGAATGCAGAAACTAAAAATTCAGAATTCAGAAACTAAAATCTGGTGATAAGTCTACTCTAGAATGTCATTATTTTGGACCCTCTCAAAGGACAGAGTTAGGAAATACATGTATGTGCATACACACATATATACATATACACATTTATGTCTATTTCTGTAGCTATCTATATCTCTCTATCCATCTATCTCTATTAAAACTATGAGTTCACACTGATACCTCCAATTTCAATCCAACACAATACAATTTATTCTAGACTTCCTCCTTTCTGTACTTATAGCCCCCTTCTCCAACATTTGTGAAACTTGGCTCTCATAATCCTCAGTATACTTACCTGTCCAACTCTCCTGTATACAACTAATATCCCTCCCACACTGGCCAAGTGTCCTACCCTCTGGTCCTGGTATCACCAACCACGCAGGCCATGGATGTTAGGGGGAATATTTTCTCTTTTTTATTGCTATTGTAAATGGAATCTTCTTCTTTTATAAATTCTAACTGGTTTTTGTTTACACACTTGAAGTCTATTGATTGCATGTTAATTTTCTATCATGCTACCTTATACAATCTTCTCATTGCTTGAGTTAGCTTTTCTATTAATTCTCTTTTTTTTCAGTTATACATCCTGAAAATAGAATCTGCAAACAGAATTAGTTTTCCTTCTCGCTTTACAATTTTTAGACCTCAAATTTCTTTCTCTTTTCTAATTTCATTGACCAATAAAACGTTAAATAGTAGAGGCAGTAGTGGACATTCTTATCTTATTTCTGACTTCAGTGGGAATGCCCCCAGTGATTCCCCATTTAGATGATGGCTGTTGGGCTGAAATGAGTGTGTGTGTGTGTGATAATCTTTTAACTTTTTATTTTGAAATAATTTTATAAATACAGAAAAGTTGCAAAGATAGTACAGAGAATTCTAGTATACCTTTCACTCAGCTTCCTCTAATGTTAGCATCTTACATAATGATATATTTATAAAAGCTAAGAAATTAACATTGGTATGTATAGAGTTTTTAAAAATCATGGTAAGGAGTCCTCTTTCAGTCTCTTTAAAAATTGGGAACGAGTGTTTAATTTTGGTCAAATGTCTTCTCAGTATACATTCTGTTTTTTTCTTTTAACCAATTAATATGATGAATTAAGTTAATAGATTTCTTTTAACCAATTAATATGCTGTGTGAATTAAGTTAATAGATTTCCTAATATCAATCCATCCTTGCATTTTGAAATAAACCCATGTTTGTTAATCATGCATGTGTCCATGGTATTTTAAATTGTTGGATTCTGTTTGCTAATATTTTATTTAGAGCCTTTACATTGATAGTTATAAGATTGGTCTGTAGTTTCTTTTTTAAAGCAATCTTTATCAGGCATCAGTGTAAATGTTATTCTTAAAAAGAATTTGGAAATTTTCCTTCTAATTTAAGTATCATCAAGATTACCTGGTCTTTAAGGTTTGGTAGAAGTCAGTGCGACGTTGTGTTATGTGTTAAGTGTTATGTGTTATGTGTTATGTGTTATGCCTTATGGGGTGGGGAGGGGAGGGATTGGATAACTTGCTCTCTTTCTTCTATAGAATTGGTCTGTTTAGATTTTCTATCTTCATTGGGGCCAGATTTGGTAAATTATAGTTTCCTAGAATATTACTTATTCTTCTAGATAGTCAAACTTATTTCTATAGAGTTATGTGAAGTTTTCTCTTAAAATTCTGTTTTGATCATTATTCTCCCTTTATTTCTAATTTTGTGTATATGTGCTTTTATTTCTTTTAAGTCAGCTACTGGTTTATCTCTTCTGTTGCTTTTTATTCAACCAACTCTATTTATTTACTTGTTCTACTTCTAACTCATTAAGTCTGCTTTAATTCCTGGTTTTAAAATTTCTCCCAGTGTATGTTTTTGTCCTTTTCCTAACTTTGACTCATACGCTTAATTCATTTGTTTTTATTCTTTCTTTTTTAGTCATATTACTACTTGAGACTACAAATTTTCTTCAACTTTATAGTTTTCCGTGGATTCTAATATGTGTTTTCATTATTGTTGCTCTCTAGAGTTCCTGCAGTTTGACATTTCCTTTCGACACACGGTTACATAAGAGTTTGAAATTTTCTGGAAAAAGGAGCTGATTCTGTTCTAATTTTGTTAAAATTTCAATTTTATTCGTCTCTACTATTTTTAGGTTTTGGAATTTGAGGTTTTCTTCATGGTATAAATCAGTTTTTCCACAGGTGCTTGAAAAGAAGCTATATTTATTTTTTAGGGTCTTGGATGTCTAAGTAGCAATCAGCTGTATTAATTTTGTCAAAGTGTTCTACAGCAACTCTTATTTTCTACCCATCTAATCTGTTTTGGGCAGAGAGAAGTAAATTAGCCTCCTACAAACAGTGTTTCAACTTGCCCTGTACTCCTTGTCATTTCTGGTCTGTGAAAATTGTTAATATTGGTTCATAGTTATTCCTAACTTTTATGTCTTTATTGTGAATTGTATTCTTTAACATTATTAAATATCCTTCTTTGGCTTCAATTCCATTTTATCTTATGATAAAATCGTGGCTCCTACTTTTGGTTGGCATTTACGTGGCACACCTTTGTCCATGCTTTTTTGAAAAGGAGTATATATATCTTATGGCACAGAGATTTTCTTTCAATAGGTGAGTTAAGCCATTTACATTTATTGATATGACAGATATGTTTGATCTTAACTCTGACATTTTATATTATTTTGTTTTTATAGTTCATATTGTTGTCTTTCATTCTGTGTTTGGTTCTTTTATCTTTTTGTTTTGGTAGTTCTGACTTTTCGTGTGTGTGTGAGGAAGATCAGCCCTGAGCTAACATCCAATTCCAATCCTCTTTTTTTTTTCGCTGGGGAAGATTGGCCCCGGGCTAACATCCATGCCCATCTTCCTCTACTTTACATGGGATGCCGCCACAGCATGGGTTGACAAGTGGTGCAATGGTGTGCACCCCGGATCCGAACCTGTGAAACCCAGGCCGCCGAAGCAGAGCGTGCGAACTTAACTGCTGCACCACCAGCCAGCCCCAGTAGTTCTGATTTTGAGGAAGGGTAGTTGTTGTATTTTTGTTCTATTATTTACCTGTATATAATTTCCTTAATCCTAGACAATATCCATGAGCTTACTTCTATGAATAATGATAACATTGACAGCTTGTCTCCCTTTCCCTCTCCACTCCTCTGCCCCAATTTAAGTCAATAGTATTATCTTTAATACTTATCTTTGTACCATTAAATATGCTTTTACCTCTGACTTGATTTGTCTACTTTAAATAACTTCCTATGACTCTTAGCTGTTACAGAGGAAGCAATCCATGGGCTTATTCTAACTCCCATCAGGGTAGTCTCCTTACAACTCAAAGACTTTCTTTCTCTGCAACCCAAAAGACCCTATTTGTTTCCTTCAAATATGGCATTTCTGTGGGTTTCCCCAGGCAGCCACATCTTTTTCTCTCTCCAAGCAAACCAGGTTCAGGAAGCTTCTGCGCCCGTCTTGTATTCTATGACCCCACCCTAGAGTGACCCTCTTATGTTCATAATGGGCATTTTGCTGCCACTTTCTGAGCTCTGCCGTGGCTAGACCCTCCTCAACACTGTCTCTTCTTTCTCTGCCATCTCGCGTAAGCTCAGCCGGTTTGATCTCAGCCCTGTTCTCAGGAGTTTCTTCCTCAACCTTTGCAGTTCACAGTGGGCACCTGTTCTTCAGGACATCTATTTTTGCCAAGTCTTTCTGGGACCTGCCACTGATAGGTCGCTCTGTCCTCCCCTGAGTTATCCCCGACTGCTCCCTGCACTCTTCCTACAGGCCCTGTCCAGTCATTAGGCATCACTGCATATGTTTTCCAGTCTGTACATTTTCTGTGTCTCCTAGTGTCACTGATTATGGAGTTTACAAGGTCCCTCCCTCCTTGTTCTCTTTGTCACTCTGTATGGTTTCCAGGAGAAGGGAAGATATTTGAATCTAAGCTGTGGCCGTGTTCATTCCAGAAGTGAAATCTGGACTTTAATAGGGGATCCTTATGTAGCTCCCTGATAGTCTGTTAATGAGGTATTCAGTACAGTTAGAGTCTCATTTTAACACACTTGGTGGAACTGATCCACTGTAATTTATTTTTTGATCCATTGTATCTTAAACTTGCCAACACGAACTCCTGTTGCTACAATAAAGAGAGAAGGGAATTATTTATTGGTATATGGGTGGTTTGTCCCCCAAACTACATGGACAGAGCTGGCAACACTGTGCTGATATTTTACCTAGTCTTGGACAGCTCCCTTTTGCTTCCCTCAAGAACAGTTTTAGAAGTAAATAGAGGGAGTCAAGATGGCGGCGTAGGCAGACTCTGAGCTCACCTCCTCCCGTGGACACAGCCAATTTACAACTACTCGTGGAAAAATTGCCCCTGAGACAGAACTGAAAACTGGATGAGAGGAACTCCTGCAGCAGTGGACAGTCCTAGCTGGGGTAGAAGAGGCAGAGACTCCCTTCTGGAGAGGAAAAACGCCGCCTTCACAAGCCGCAGCTCACAGGTACGCAGCCTCCCTGGAGGCGCGGGGCCCTGAGCCGGGAGCGCCCCCGCTGTGGGCATTGTGTGGACCCAGCACAATCGAGACCAGCGGCATAATATCTGACTGTGCCTGCTACTAAAACACTGGGGAGCACCCCCAGAAAACCCGGTTCACAAAGAAACTAAAACTGGCTCTTAAAGGGCCCGCGCACAAACTCACCCATTCCAGAAAGCATCCTAAAATCACCAGAAAGAAAGGTGCACACTGCTTTGGTGACAAGAGACTCACCTAATAGGCCCTGAGTGCATCTCGGTGAGGGGTGAGACCTCTCCAGGGACTGGGACATTGGCGGCGGCCATTGTTGTGGCCTGGTGTGAGCGTGCTGACACAGATGCCATTGGAGTTCTCCCTGAGGCCTGCTAGCCCAGGGTCTGCTCCACCCACTAGAGCACCGATTTAATCCAGCTCAGCCAGGGCAGGCAGCCCACCCTAGAGACTGGCCCCACCCAACAACAAGCCCTCAGGCAACTTGTGGGCCTGCATAGATTGGTGACTGGATTCTCTGCAGCCTGGCAACTGAGCCGACTTGAGCGGGCAGGGTGTGCACAAGGAGCGGGTGGAGAGTGTGGGGCGGTGGCGGAGTGTGTGGGGCTCCTGCCGTGGAGAGACTGGGTCCACTTGGGGAGGTCGGGGCGCTCACACGGGGCAGGACTGTGTTGACTGTGTGTGTGGACCTGTGGGCAACAGGGCTTGTCAGCTGCAGAAGACTTGTGCTTCTCAAAGACCCACATAGGAGGTTTGCCCCACCTTCCAAAGCCTGAAACAATTGGGTGCTCCTGTGCCTGAGGCCAGCTCCACCCAGCTGCAATCCTCAGAGAGCTGACAAGAGACCTAATAGGCTAAGGCTTACAGCAATTGTAAGGCCCTGAGCCTAACAACCTGCCACGCTGGGGGCCTACTCAGTTAAAAGAAATACTGCAACACAAATGTGGTATTAGAACTTACAGCCAACTGTGCTGGGGCTCCCCACACCTGATAAAGAGACTGAAGGGCCCACAACAACTACAAGCAGCTGAGCATTACAACAGCTGGCCAGGAGCATAACTCAGCCTCCTGGGCACCTATAGGGAGAGCTAACAGGCCACAATAGAGGGACACACGTAGCCCACATAGGGGCCACCCCTGGAACATTGAGAACTGAGGGAAGCACACTGGAAGCCTCCTAAGGCACCACATATATAAGGTCACCTATCCAAGAGCAGGAGACGTAGCTGACCTACCTAATACATAGACAAAAGCACAGGGAAAGAGGCAAAATGAGGAGGCAAAAGAATACATTCCAAGTAAGGGAACAGGACAAAACCCCAGAAAAGGAACTAAGTGAAACAGAAATGAGCAACCTACCTGACAGAAAGTTCAAACTAAGAGTGTTAAGGATGCTCACTGATCTGGGGAGAAGAATAGATGAACTCAGTGAGAATGTCAACAAAGAAATGGAAGATATAAAAAAGAACCAATCAGAAATGAAGAATACAATACTGGAAATGAAAAATTCATTAGAGGGACTCAAAAGCAGAGTAGAGGATACAGAAGAATGGATCTGTGAGCTGGAAGAAAGACTAGAAGAAATTACCCAAGGTGAACAGGTAAAAGAGAAAAGAATTAAAAAGAGTGAGGACAGTCTAAGGGACCTCTGGGACAACATCAAGCGCACTAACATCCATGTTATAGGTGTCCCGGAAGGAGAAGAGCGAGACAAGGGGGCAGAGAATCTATTTCAAGAAATAATAGATGAAAACTTCCCTAACCTAAGGAAGGAAACAGACATCCAGGTACAGGAAGCACAGAGAGCCCCAAACAAGATAAACCCAAAGAGGCCCACACCAAGACACATCATAATCAAAATGTCCAGAATCAAAGATAAAGAGAGAATCCTAAAAGCCGCAAGAGAATGTCAAGTTACATACAAAGGAAACCCCATAAGGCTATCAGCTGACTTCTCAGCAGAAACCTTACAGGCTAGAAGAGAATGGCACGATATATTTAAAGTGCTAAAAGGAAAAAACTTACAGCCAAGAATACTCTACCCAGCAAGGTTATCATTCAAAATGGAAGGAGAGATCAAAATTTTCCCAGATAAGCAAAAATTAAAGGAGTTTGTCACCAAGAAACCAGTGCTACAAGAAATGTTAAAGGGACTGATTTAAGGGGAAAAGAGAAGACCACAAATAGGAAAAATTATCTATTTCCATGATTAGAACGTAATGGATACAAATGCACAAAAAAGAGGTTAGATATGATATCAAAAACATAAAAGGAGGGAGGAGGGGAGTTAAAGAGTACAGCTTTCAGACAGAGGTCAAACTAAAGTGACCATCAATTCTGTATAGAGGAAGAAAGGAACAGAGAAGGACTACCAAAACACTGAGAAAAAAAAAAAAGTTAAAAAATGGCAGCAAGTACATACTTATCAATAGCTACTTTAAACGTCAATGGACTAAATGCTCCAATTAAAAGGCATAGGGTGGCTGACTGGATAAAAAAACAAGACCCATATATATGCTGCATACAAGAGACACACTTCAGACCTAAAGACACTCACAAACTGAAAGTGAAGGGATGGAAAAAGATACTCCACGCAAATGGCAATGAAAAGAAAGCTGGGGTAGCAGTACTCATATCAGACAAAATAGACTTTAAAACAAAAACTGTAAAAGAGACAAAGAAGGGCATTACATAATGATCAAGGGAACAATCCAACAAGAGGATATAACACTTGTAAATATCTATGCACCCAATGTAGGTGCACCTAAATATATAAAGCAATTATTAACAGACATAAAAACAGAAATAGACAGTAACACAATAATAGTAGGGACTTTAACACTCCACTTACACCAACGGATAGATCATCCAAACAGAAGATCAATAAGGAAACATTGGCCTTAAACGACACACTAGAACAGATGGACCTAGTAGATATATACAGAGCATTCCATCCAAAAACCGAAAAATACACGTTCTTTTCAAATGCACATGGAACATTCTCCAGGATTGATCACATATTAGGCCACAAAACAAGTCTCCATAAATTTAAGAAGATTGAAATAATACCAAGCATCTTTTCTGACCACAACGGTATGAAACTAGAAATCAACTATAGGAAGAAAATCAGAAAAGCCACAAATACGTGGAGATTAAACAAAATGCTACTGAACAACGACTGGGTTAACGAAGAAATCAAAGAAGAAATCAAGAAATACCTGGAGACAAATGAAAATGAAAATACGACATGCCAGAATTTATGGGATACAGCAAAAGCGGTTCTAAGAGGGAAGTATATAGCGATACAGGCCTATCTCAACAAACAAGAAAAATCTCAAATAAACAATTTAACAATGCACCTAAAGGAACTGGAAAAAGAAGAACAAACAAAGCCCAAAATCAGTAGAAGAAGGGAAATAATAAAAATCAGAGCAGAAATAAATGAAATAGAGACCAAAAAAAAATAGAAAAAATTAATAAAACCAAGAGCTGGTTCTTTGAAAAGATCAACAAAATAGACAAGCCTTTAGCTAGACTCACCAAGAAAAAAAGAGAGAAGGCACAAATAAGTAAAATCAGAAATGAAAGATGAGAGGTTACAACAGACACCTCAGAAATACAAAAGATTATAAGAGAATACTATGAAAAGCTATATGCCAACCAATTCGACAATCTGGAAGAAATGGATAAATTCTTAGAATCATACAACCTTCCAAAACTGGATCAAGAAGAAGTAGAGAATTTGAATAGACCAATCACCAGTAAGGAGATCGAAACAGTAATCACAAACCTCCCCAAAAATAAAAGTCCAGGACCAGACGGCTTCCCTGGTGAATTCTACCAAACATTCAAAGAAGACTTAATACCTATCCTTCTCAAACTCTTCCAAAAAATTGAGGAGGGGGGGAGCTCCCTAACTCATTCTACGAAGCTGACATTACCCTGATACCAAAACCAGACAAGGACAACACAAAAAAAGAAAATTACAGGCCCATATCACTGATGAACATCGATGCGAAAATCCTCAACAAAATACTAGCAAATCGCATACAACAATACGTTAAAAGATTATACACCATGATCAAGTGGGATTTATTCCAGGGATGCAGGGATGGTTTAACATTCGCAAATCAATCGACGTAATACACATTAATAAAATGAAGAACAAAAATCACATGATCATCTCAATAGATGCAGAGACAGCATTTGACAAGATCCAGCATCCATTTATGATAAAAACTCTGAATAAAATGGGTATAGAAGGAAAGTACCTCAACATAATAAAGACCATATATGAGAAACCCACAGCTAATATCATCCTCAATGGTGAAAAACTGAAAGCTATCCCTCTAAGAACAGGAACCAGACAAGGATGCCCACTGTCACCACTCCTATTTAACATAGTATTGGAAGTCCTAGCCAGAGCAATCAGGCAAGAGAAAGAAATAAAAGGGATCCAAATTGGAAAGGAAGAAGTGAAACTGTCACTATTTGCAGATGACATGATTTTGTATATAGAAAACCCTAAAGAATCCACCAGAAAACTTTTAGAAGTAATAAACGGATATGGTAAAGTTGCAGGATACAAAATCAACATACAAAAATCAGTTGCATTTCTGTACACTAACAACGAAGTAGCAGAAAGAGAAATTAAGAATACCATCCCATTTACAATTGCAACAAAAAGAATAAAATACCTAGGAATAAACTTAACCAAAGAGGTGAAAGATCTGTACACCAAAAACTATAAAACATTTCTGAAAGAAATTGAAGAAGACACAAAGAAATGGAAAGATATTCCACGCTCTTGGATTGGAAGAATTAACATAGTTAAGATGTCCATACTTCCTAAAGCCATCTATAGATTCAATGCAATCCCTATCAAAGTTCCAACAACATTTTTCACAGAAATAGAACAAAGAATCCTAAAATTTATATGGAACAACAAAAGACCCCGAATAGCTAAAGGAATCCTGAGAAAAAAGAACAAAGCTGGAGGTATCACACTCCCTGATTTCAAAATATACTGCAAAGCTATAGTAACCAAAACAGCATGGTACTGGCACAAAAACAGACACACAGATCAATGGAATAGAATCGAAAGCCCAGAAATAAACCCACACATCTATGGACAGCTAATCTTTGACAAAGGAGCCAAGAACATACAATGGGGAAAAGAAAGTCTCTTCAACAAATGGTGTTGGGAAAACTGGATAGCCACATGCAAAAAAATGAAAGTAGACCCTTACCTTACACCATGCACAAAAATTAACTCCAAATGGATTAAAGACTTGAATGTAAGACCTGAAACTATGAAACTTCTAGAAGAAAACATAGGCAGTACGCTCTTCCACATCAGTCTTAGCAACATCTTTTCAAACACCACATCTGACCGGGCAAGAGAAACAATAGAAAAAATAAACAAATGGGACTACATCAAACTAAAAAGCTTCTTCACAGCAAAGGAAACCATCAACAAAACAAAAAGACAACCTAACAATTGGGAGAAGATATTTGCAAACCATACATCTGATAAGGGCTTAATCTCCAAAATATATAAAGAACTCATGCATCTGAACAACAAAAAAAACTACAAACCCAATTAAAAAATGGGCAAAAGACCTGAACAGACATTTCTCCAAAGAAGATATACAGATGGCCAACAGACACATGAAAAGATGTTCAAAATCACTAACTATCAGGGAAATGCAAATCAAAACTACAATGAGATATCACCTCACACCCGTCAGAATGGCTATAATTAACAAGACAGAAAACAATATGTGTTGGAGAGGATGTCAGTTTAAATTTAGGTGATAGGTATGGAGCATATTATTTTAATTTATAGAAAGTTTTGGCATTTTACAATTCAGTTCTGTTTTAGACAAATGGGTTTTATCAAAAACAAATTTGAATAAATGTAATACTATGAAACTGTTTAAGTAAGCACACTAGCTATGAAAGCAAAGCAGGTAACTCTATAAAGCGATAAGGTTAGTTACTAATGGTACTAAGATGACACTAGATTTGTAGCTCTGCTATTTGTCTTAGAAAAAGCATTTGAGAATAGAGGAGTTTTTAGTAACTTTATTTTCTATAAATCCATCCTACAAATATTTTTTTCTGCACCTTCACTTCTTTAAAATGAATAGAAACAAAGACAAAAGGTTATCTCCATACAGGTTTTGAGTCAGGCAAATTCACCTTTTAAGGAGTTCAGCTCAACCAGGAGAAGTTCTGCGCTTGGCCGCTGAGCAGCACTGGCCCTCCAGCAGCTCTGGATCATCTTCTCGAGTCTTCTCCCAAGAATGGAGTCAGTGAAGACTGCTGCCGAGAGAGACGGCCGCAGGTCATAGGCCACTACAGCATACAGCACGTACTGACGCTCCCCTGAGTAAGGCGTCTCCTTGGTCGTCATCTGCCAGAGAGTGATGGCAAAGGAATAGATGTCAGCTTTGGGCGTCGGGGCCTCTCCTTTCAGGAGCTCCGGGGCTCGGTGGGTGTACGTGCCGCCCAGGTGCTGAGGAGGAGTCTGGCGGCACAGCACATCTTCCAGCTTCTCGGAGCAACCGAAGTCACCAATTTTGCAGACATCCTGCTCACTGATCAAAATGTTAGCCGGCTTCAGGTCCAAGTGCACAATGCTTTGCGAGTGAAGGAAAGTCAGGCCGTTCACAACATCTAGGGAATACTTCAGACACCTGGCCAAATTGAATTGCTCTCCGGCACCGCAGTGAGGTTCGGCCTTCTGGTCCTCAGGGCAGCTGGTAGCACCGTATATGACTTGGTGTAAAGTGACATTGCCACCAAACTCCATGATTATGCTGCCTAGACTATCAGAGCCCGCAGGCGTGCGCGTGCTGGCAGCCACGACCCGCACGATGTTGTCATGGCGAAGCCTTGCTATGTTGAGCTCAGCCCAGAAGCTGCGCCGGGATGCCAGTCGGTTCTTGGTGCACTTGTTCACTTGCTTGATGGCCACCGGGACCCCATGATAAGTCGCCTTGTACACCGAGCCAAACCCCCCAGCTCCCAACCTCTGCAGGAAGCACACCTGTTCCCAGTCAATGGAGCACCAGGCCAGCCGGCGTGGCAGCCGGGGGGCCCTGGGAGGGGAGCCGCCCAGGGAGAGCTTCCCCGCCCCCCCCGGGAGCTGGGACGGGCTGCTGCAGGGCCGCGAGTCCACCGAGGGCGAGAACTCGCCCGGGAGGTAAGGGCGCCGCGGCAGGGGCGAGGGCATCGCCCCTCAAAGGGCACCCCAGAGTGGCTCAGGGAAGGGAAAAGAAAAGAAAAAGCCTCGCGAGTTGGAAAGCATGACTGACCGACTACTCCTGTGCTCCACCCCAGCGTTTTTCTCCTCTCCCTTCATCTGCCCCAAATGAGCCACATCTGTGCTGTCCTCAGCGCGGGTTTTAGTCAGATGGGGGAAACAATCTGAACGAAGCACAACCACTCCTTTCAGATGAAAGCATTTCCCTTCAACACTTACAGTGAATTCTTATAAAAACAAGCTCTCGGGAAGGGTTCACCAGATAAACAGCACTGAGCTGCCCCGGGACTCAGCCTTCTACACTATGTCTTTAATTATTATTAAATAGGCTTTTTTCAAGTCTCAGCCGCTGAGCATCAGTCCTCAGACTAAAGAGAATACAATAGCACAAGGAAATTATTTCACACTTCGCAGGCTATAATGGTGGTCAGTGTTATTCTCCAGCTGCATTAAATCGCTTCCAGCAGTTAATGGCAGAAAGAGTTGAAATACGAACAGCTGACATTTGTTTAACCGATTACAGGGATAATTAGGTGCAACATTCATATATGGATAAAAAATTGTAACCTTAAAGTAATCGATCCAAATAGAATCACTGATACAGGTCAAAACATACATCTCCTAAGTTCGTCAGGGGAAAGGAAAATTCTCTGACACTCCATTCAGCTTATATAGCAAATTAGCAAGACTTCTTAGCAACATGTCGACTTCCTAACAATCCTTCCGCTCCATGGCAGTTCGGCCCACCCAGCAAGCTCACTTGCAAGAGAGATTCTAGACTTCCGGCAATTGAGTTACAGAAGTTTTGAAACCGACTTGGGGGAGAAAGAAAGAACAAAAATGACTCAGAGCCACGATCAGAGCTTCAAATGATAATAAATATGAGAGAATCCTAGGAGAGGAAAAATCTGAAGAAATAAAAATGGCACAGAATCTCTAGTGCCTGTATATAATGTGGAAAACCAGATGTTGAAATTAAATTCAGGGTCTTGCTGTCCAACTGTAAGTTCTTCCTTTCTAATTTTTATAATAAAAAACTAATTTTCATTCCATATCTTTGGAAAAAAGACTGACAATATTACCCTTCATTGAAAAACACAGGAAAATGTTAAGATCCACATTCAAAAAAATCAAATGATTCTAAAATCAAAAGTTCTATTCTGACTTGCTGTACTTAGGTGATGTGTAACCACATTCTTATGATGATAGGTCTATGCTTCTGAAGTATATTGGTTCTAACAAGATACGTTAATAAACACAAGCCATTTACGTAAGCCATTTGAAGTCTATTGAGCCCCGGGATAGGATTTCTATTCTATACTACCATCTGCCTCAGTATGTGATATTGTGTATAATATGTAACTATTTGAGCCTCAATCTCTCCATTTAAGAAATTAGGATAATAATTATTAAATTTATTTCAGAATAAAAGTTGGGGAGCCTTGTCCAGATTAACAGCAGCAAAAATCTAAAAACTGTAAACTATGAAATTTTTTAGTAGAAATGCAGTTGTATGCAGTTGTACAAACCCCAATTAGGATGACAGTGAATAGAGTAAAATAAGAAAGTAATAAAATTATATTCTA
This sequence comes from Ceratotherium simum simum, assembly GCF_057802395.1. NCBI lineage: Eukaryota > Metazoa > Chordata > Mammalia > Perissodactyla > Rhinocerotidae > Ceratotherium > Ceratotherium simum. Next base: position 28,892,349 of record NC_141930.1, on the reverse strand, counting down.
TAACAAGCCTATATTGCAAAATGTATTCAATAGCCATTATAGAATTCTGATTAGGGATCTGAAACTGCTCTATGGTATGAGGAGTGCTGTGAATGTTAGTGGAGTAAGAGCAACAGACTGCCTTAACCTCGTCGGTATTACACGTAACGCAAAATGATGTCACTTGTCATATAATCTTTATTTTTAAGATAACAGCATAAACAACTCACTTTTCGAAGCTTGATTTTATTATTTACAAAAAATATAAGGTATTAAAAACCATGTGGTACTCTCTACATTCACAAACCCCAAGTTCATTAGATCTGTCATCTGCAACCTGCCCAAGAATATTTCATTGAACATCCATTTTCAAACAGCCTCTGGGGCCAGATGGCCTGGGTTTCTTACTGTCGCCCAGTTTCCTCATCTGCAAGAGGAGGAAAATATGTCTATCTCAGGACTGTTGTGAGGATCAACAGAGTTTCAAATACTTAGATCAAAGCCTGATAAGTAACACCAAAATGCTAATTATTACTCATGAAACTCATAAAAAACAATGTATATGGGTTTATACCAATAAGAAACAGATGTTAGTGTTGGTTTAAAATGTACCCTTCCAGATGTGAGGTAAATCATTTCATCATAAGCTAAACCAACTTAAAGTTTGAGTCTTCTCCTGCACTCAGATTTTGAGGTTCGATATAAGAGCACGTTGCCTTATTGTCATGTGCCCAAAATGCGGAGGGTTAACATTAATCTGATGAAATGCAATAACCTTGTCATCCCCGAATAAAGTCCAAGAATAAAATTTGTTGACAACAGGGTAGGCACGATCTACCCTAAAGCAGCAAACGAAACAAAGGAGAGGCAGTCGAGTCTACGTGCACCTACTGAGGGGCGAAAGGCTTCCAGGTTCTTAGAGGAAAGGTTGTACGTTTTCTGCTTTCCTTGGCAGCCTGACCGGTAGGAGATGCTTCAGCGTCAGGCAAACAGCAGCATATTTATCACAAGTCGTGACAACAGAGGCCAGAACTAAGGGCTCCTTTGGTTTCAACCACAGAGACGGCGGCGCACTGCTTGCGGGAGGGGATCTCGCGGTGCACGCGGCAGGCGGGCTTGCCGACTGCAGCAGGGCGGACGCGGCGCCCGGGGCTCGGGAGGGCCTTTCCCTGCCCGACTCCCGAGGCCCGGGGAGTCGAGCGGCTCCTGCAGGCGGCACGGCCGCCGCCTCCGCCTCCCCGGCACGAGGCGCGGCTGCGCGAGGCCTCGGCCGCGCAGTCGGCGCGCAGCTCCTCGGGGCCGGAGCGCGGCGGCGCGGCCGCGGCTGCCCGGGGGCCGAGAAGCACGTGGACGGGCTGTGACCGCCCCCCCGGCGATCTGCTGCCCAAGGTCAAATGTGCGCCACGCTGCTTTGTTTCCTTGCCTTGTTGCGTACACAGAATTTCATTTTCATCATCACGTAACCGTCTGGAAGACATTTTTAAAAGGCCGTTAGACGCACTGTCGTACCAACTACGCACAAAACCGCACAGATGACGACCACGTCGAACGGCGCCGCCCATGTCTGCGCATGCGCACCGAGTGACCGCGGCGTCACGGCGGGGGACCGTTTCCCAGCCGTCTCAGGTTACAACGCAACTTCAGGATGTTAAAATGCGAAGGGGGTAGGCTTACGGGAGTCGTCGAAGTGTTGTATTACTATTTACAAGCGTGAATTAAGGTCGAAAATTCACTTTTGCTTTTTTTAGATTTAAAAAACTAATAAAAATACATGTGCTTTAATAAAATATAAAGATTATAGAGTCAAACTTGAAAAACATTTTAACTTTTGTTTTACTTAAGTGGGATTATACTATTGATATTATTTTGAAATTTGAATTTTACATTTAGCAATATATCATGGACTTGTTTCCATGTCAGTACAGTACATACAGAGCTACTTCAGTTTTTTTTTTTAACATCCTACAGTCAGAGACCAAATTTTGTGGGGCCTAAAGCTTATACAAATTGAGGGACCCTCTTTAAGAAAAAGATTTAAAAATTAGATATGGAAGTGAATACTTTTTAGATGAGAAATCACAACAAAATACAAATTTTAAAAAGCTGACAACACAGACATCACAAAATCCAGAGAAATAACATAATTTTATTAATGAATAACACCTGACACACCTATGTATTATTTTCCCCTACATTTTGGGGAGATATACTTTTTTAGTACTTCTCCATATGAAAAAAATTCCATCAAAATTTGATCTCGAGTGGAACTTCGATTACTATCAGCATAAGCATCTCTTTTACTATCATGAGTTTACTTTATGGAAATTAAACCAATCCGAAATTTCAAGGGTATAGAGCACTTGGGGGAGGTTGCTTATAATTAATTCTATTCGATGTCAGCCAAACATCCAACATACTTACCCCACAGAATGAGATGACGTGTTTTGATCTGGTGACAAAGGCAAGTCAAAACGGCCAATTCTCTAATATATTTGGTTGAATATTTTATTTTTGTTGAAATATATGGGTCTGCACATCATTTCTCTGTGAAAACTTTGTATGATCGCCAGATTTTTACTATTATCATTTACACATTTTGTTAACACAAAGATTAAAGAATCTCTGTTTGCACTGGGCATCCGTCATCCCTTGGTTAGTAATGAGATACTGACTGTCTTGGCCAAAATTATATGTGGAGAGAATGAGGTAATTTTATATATATATTTCAATTCATGAATGCAATTTTGGCCAATAGTAATATTTATCACCTAGTATATTTTTTGTTTAAAAAACTGCCTTCTTAAAACACAGTATAAGAAAACACAATATAAGAAATACAGTATAAGAAAAGAAGTAAATATTTCTTTTATAAAATAAATATGTAGGGGTTATGTGATTATGATACAGCCTCTCATTTTTATAAGAAAGATGTAGGACCATAGCAGGAGGTTTAACATAGTGGTGAAGTGCCTGGACTCTGGAGCAGTCGGCCTGGATTCCAGTCCTGGAACTAATACTTACCAGCTGGGTGATCTTGAGTAGTCACTTCACCTGTCTGTACTTCGTTTCTTTTCATCTATAAAATATAAATATTGAAAATGCCCTGCTTCTTATCTGAATAGCAGTTAGAACCTGGACATACTAAGTACTCAGTAAGTGTGTTTTGATTAAAATATAAACTAATCAATAACTTTACCAGCTAAAAATTAAAAATGGCCCTAGAAATTTACAAGAACCATTTAAATTCATAATGCTCCTTTAAAAAACAAATATCATTAAAACTGAAATCATGTCAAAAATTTGTATTTCTATTGCATACATACATACAGTAAGCCTTTACATACAGTAAGTTGCATACATACATACAGTAAGCCTTTTTTTTTTAAACCACATCGTTCAGCGCTAGCTATCAAAAGCTGGAATTTGATGAAATATGAGGCTAAAAGTACATGGACAAAGATGCAGGTAATATCCAGATATTACCCACATTGTTCCCAATCCTGAACCTCAGATGGTAAGACTGTTGAGTCGTCTGGACGGGCGTGCGTTCCAGAGCTGATTTTTCTTAAAGAGGAATTGAAAGAGAGATCAAGAGTCTGGACCACAGCTTCGACCAAGCTCCTGCCAGAAGTCCCTTCCAGAAAAGGGAGAGTGTGTGTACTGACCATCTCAAGATTTGGACCCACGGTAAAAGTCCATGGGGTTTCTTTAGTATACACTAAGTTCTCCCTAATCTGTCATCCTGAGTATTAAATACTTCTTATCAATTTAATGAGTTAATGAATGTGATGAACCTCATTATTTTATAGTGATTCAAATACGATACATAGTAATATCTTAATTAAAAATGACCAATCTAAACAAATTATTGAATTATACATTTTTTTTTGGTGTGAGGAGGACTAGCCCTGAGCTAACATCTGATGCCAATCCTCCCGGTTTTTCTGGAGGAAGATTGGCCCTAGGCTAACATCCAGGCCCATCCTCCTATACTTTATGTGGGACGCCGCCACAGCATGGGTTAGCAAGTGGTGCGTCCGTGCCCGCCTGGATCCGAACCTGTGAAGCCCCTGCTGCCGCAGTGGAGCACGCGCACCTAACGGCTTGCGCCACCGGGCCGGCCCCTGAATTATACATTGTAAATTAGAGGTACAGGCCATCACTCTAATAGGCCAAATTCTCTTACATGTTATGAGTGTGTAAAATCTGAAATATGCACAGATTCCCTCTTCACAGATACCAACACTATGGATCTCATGGCTCATGTCCCTGGATGGAACCTGCACGTATTACCTGCTGCTTCTTTCCATTCACGGAGGTGGTTGCTCTCATCTGGGCTGATCATTCGGATTTTGCATTTTGACTCAAGTTATATAAATATATTTTTACTTCTGTAATGTTTAACTTCTAACCTCTCTACCTTTAACTTGGCAGGCTTGGAAGACATATGCAAATGCCTTTCAACCTGGCTTTAAAGACTTTTGAGCTTAATGGTATCTTGAAATTTTTTCATGTTCTTAAGACCATAAAATGCTCATGGATATTTGAAATTGTATCTGATTGAAATTTGGCCATCCTGAATGACTTTGTCCAACTTATGGTCACAACTTATGGGATCATTCTACGGGCATCCTCTCTTAAGCCAGAAAATGCTTTTCAATTATGTATTTAATATTTACTAAATTCTATATTTTTCAATGATAAAGTAAATCAAAATAACAGCATGTTGGAATAAAGGATTTAGAAGTAATATAGGCCAATTCACCATCTTTAATCAACTTTATGCTATTTTTTCTTCTGTGTATCATTATGGACTCATGGCTTTTCATAGATTCAATGTGATTTAACCATTTGCAGTAATTATTGTCTTTTATTGCTCAAATTGGTGCACCCCAGGGGGTTAGAGCACTTGTGTTCTTTTGACACAGTGCCATTAATCTGAATTATTTCCGGGTACAGCAAGTTGCCCCGGGCCCATAACCTCCCTTACCCGAATCAGCCATTGCTCCAGGGTATCCTGGAAAGCTAGCATTACAAATCTAACAATGAAGTTTACGCATTAGGTTCATTCTCTTAGGCCCTTGTTCCTAGCTCATTTTAGCTGACAGAATTGAAAAACATATATTTGTTTTTTCCACTTAATCACATGAGTTCAGGGGCCGGCCCAGTGGCGCAGCGATTAAGTGCTCATGCTGCACTGCGGCTGCCCCAGGGTTGGATGGTTCAGATCCTGGCGCGCACCAACGCACCGCTCATCAAGCCATGCTGTGGCGGTGTCCCATATAAAGTAGAGGAAGATGGGCACGGATGTTAGCCCAGGGGCAGTCTTCCTCAGTAAAAACGAGGAGGATTGGCATCGGATGTTAGCTCAGGGCTGGTCTTCCTCACAAAAAAAAAAGAACATGGGTTCATATTGATATTTCTAATTCAATTCTAACATTATGGTTCCTAATTAAAACATTTTGATTTTATAATTTCCCTCCCCTTTCTCTTATACTTAAAATCTTGATTCCAAACGAAATTATTATAATTACTTATGTTATCTGACAAAATTATTAAATAAAGGTTAAGATTTTTGCAGTTATTTTTATCCATATACTGAATGCCACTAAGGATGTGTAATCAAATTATTTTCTTGTAGAGTCATTCATAATAACTCATTCTGTGAGGCTTTGCAATTACATATATCATGTATGATTAGTTTAATTTGTTTTCAATTCTGTGAAGTTATCAGCATAACTAGCTGGCAGTTTTCTTAGAAGGTGGTGTCTTTCAGCCAAGAGGTTTTTTTCTTGTGTGATATTCAAACCCTGGAAGATGGTAGAAAACAGCTCTCAGAGGCTACCTCATGAGATGGCGTGGGGGGGGGGGTAAGGGGAAATCAACCAAATGAATTTCCTAAGTTCTGTATGAAAGTTTCACTCAGCCACTAGCTGGTCCATATGTAATGATCAAATGTTTATGTGCATAAGATTCATATGCACGAGTTCTGGTTGGGCAACCCAATTCTGTCTTCTCTTCAATTTCTGGTAATATCAAACCTACATAGTTTCATGTATTCCATTAATATTTAACTTAGTAAATATTAAATGATATTAAAGCCTTTAAAATGTATTCTCTTTTTTAGCTTCCCTTTATAACATATAACATTTTTCTACCAACTTAATATTATTACATTATACCAAAGTTTACAATCTATAAATCCAAATGATTCTTTAAGTTGGTTTTTTCATAATCCAGTGCCAAAATTTAAAATTTTCCTCCAGGAGGATTGTAAGGTGGTATATAGTATCTTAGAATTCTATATTATTAAGAAAGGATGCCTGCCGGCCCCGTGGCTTAGCGGTGAAGTGCGCGCGCTCTGCTACTGGCGGCCTGGGTTCGGATTCCAGGTGCGCACCGACACACGGCTTGTCCTCAGCCATGCTGAGGCTGCGTCCCACATACAGCAACTAGAAGGATGTGCAACTATGACATACAACTATCTACTGGGGCTTTGGGGAGAAAAAGGGAAAAAAAGGAGGAGGATTGGCAATAGATGTTAGCTCAGGGCCAGTGTTCGTCAGCAAAAAGAAGAGGATTGGCATGGATATTAGCTCAGGGCTGATCTTCCTCACAAAAAAGAAAAAAAAGAAAGGATGCTGTGTTAGTCCAGGTCCTTTGAGGAGCAGACAGCAAGACAGGATTAGACGTGCAAGAGATTTACTAGAGGAACATCTCTTAGGGAAAATAAGGAGGGAGCTGGAGAGCTGTCAGGCCTTGATGCAGGTCTGACCCTTGTGAAGGACAGAGGGAGGAAAAGAAGGTTGGGTAGAAGAGTCTTAGCCTGTAGTGTAGTTCTAAGAAGATTCAACATGGCTGATGAGGAGTCCTCAAGTCCAAGTTGCTCATTAGAGGAATCCCGTGTCTCCTAGGAATGGGCTGGCTTTAGTGTCCCTGTTGCACCCAGTCACTGGCTGGGAGCAGCCCTGGGAAGCGTCGCTTCAGTGCAGACATCATGATGGACCTCAGAGTGCAGCTCTGGGGCCATCCGACGGCCAATAATACTTTCTGCGTTCAGTGATCTGAGAGGCACATTTTCATGCCTACCACAGATACAAATATTACAAGCTTCAAAGATTTTGCCTGAGAGCCTCTCTACTTGAGTCAAACTTCTGATGTCACTTTGTGCCTAATAGTTATTATTATCCTAATTTTTAATTACAGTGTAAAATTCCAATTTTTAAGAAGACTGGATAAGTTATATTTATTTTTCAGCTTAAGACAATGCTTTAAAAAATAGATGTATTTGCTTAAAACCCATTCTTGTAATTTTAGCTTTGTACAAATACAAATATACTTACACACATTCAACCAAAGGAATAAACACAAAGTTGTACATATAACAGAAGCAACAGAACCCCTAGAAACTTCCAAACAGACCCTTCTTGACAATTACAGCACCTCAAGTGCTTTTTGGAAGTAAAGCAATTTTTTAATTGGTAAAAAGAGGATTGCTCACAATTTTATTTGTGTGTCTGGATGGATGGATGGATAGGTAGTATAAAACTGTAAGCAGTTCTCTTTTTATTGATTGAAAAATTGCCCTACTCAATGCCTCTTATTAGGCTAAGACTTTTAAAATATATCTATAAGACTTTTTAATCTATCTATATCTTTATATAATATATAATGTTTCTTCTCAATGCCTCTTATTAGACTAAGACTTTTTAAATTTGAAATATAAATGATTCCTTTCTCACCTGGCCTTCTGCAGTCTAGACTTATCTAAGGAGAGATTTACTTCATTTTCATCTATTCTAAAATACTCAGATGTTCTACTTTTAATGGACAAAAAAAAAATGTCCTAATTTTTTCTAAGGTCTGCCTTCTTAACAGCTTGAGGATTTCAGTGCTAATGCTTTAAGGCTGAATCTTATAAGAGATTAAGAAGCACTTTATAGTGAAGCTCCTGGCATCCCTGGCCCGCAACTTTGGAAATGGAACATCAGGAAGCTTGTTGGAACTCCACACAGGTGATTTTGGGTGATTCTGAAGAAGGAGGAGGAACCCAATTATTAGAAGGTCTTTAGCTCTTGTTGAATGGGGAGGCTAGGGTACAGTCTCAGTGGGTCATACTTGGGCAGGAAATGGAGAGAGAACCTTCTCTCAATATCTTTAATGGGGTTTTGGCTGCTTTCTTGGTAACTGTGTCAGAGGCTCATCTCCTCTTTCCATGCATACCATCAATCAATCTGGTTGGCATGGTGATTTCCCTGGTTTTCCTTTAGATGTTTCAGGATATCATAGTCCCAGGATCCATAAAGGGGAAAGTAAAATTTGGAGTCACCTCCAGTGGACCTATGGCAGATTTTACAGACCATGCACTGTAATGGTGCAGGACTAACTGAGGAAAGCTGGAAATGCCTTCCTGACGTTTGGACATGGTGGTGCCCATGTTTTGTCAGTCTAGCCTAGGGAGGAAAACAGGATATTAAATCCTTTAATTGGCTATTACAGGAAAGATATAAGGGGTATATGTGTGTGTGAGAGAGAGACAAACAGAAGCTAGACAAAAAAGATTTAATTTATGATTCCTACCTGAGACTAGAGGCTGCTGAACTCAGAGCTGAGTACTGGAGTCCAAACATGGCAACCCAGGACAGCAAAGGGCATGTGAGGACGGGACGACAGTGACCAATCCTGCAGCCTCTTTTGCTGAGCTCGGGTTCCCTGTTGCAACAAATTCTGCTGCCTGTGCCAAATTCTTATGGAAATAAAGATCATGGTCTCAAACTTGCAATTAAGACTTCGTCATTTACTACTAATCTGTACACAGAGAGTAGAAATAGAGAAGCATACACATTATCATTGGCTTAACTCCCTGGTCATCTTTGAATCTTTGCTTGAATCTTTGCTTTGAAATGTTGCTTGCTCTTTTAATCACCTTTTTTGGAAATAAATATGAGGAACTTAATTTAGCAACTTCAGCAACCCATTTACTTGGGCAATCCAGAACATTTCAGAGAATTCTTTGTGTATGTGTGCAGGGGTCTCCTAGGGAACAATGAGGTGTGTGGGAAGAGGTACCTGTGTTGTGTGGGAGCTGCGGGGGCCTTTGAGAGGGATGAGTAGGATCTTTAAGGATTCCCTGGAACCTCAACTCAGAATACCAGTGAACACTTACTAAATATATGTTCCCTTTTCACCGAAACATTTGATTTAGGCTTTTGTATTTATTAGATCACTATTGTATAATTTTTAACTATGTCCATGGACCAATCACCTGGAGGTTGATTTGGGGTTTATATATCCCAGCTATCATTGACACATTTTAAAAACCATTAATTTTCCAATTACCAAAAAAGAACAGCTTGGTCCCTTCCACATTTGAGCATTTGAGTGTAATCACATATGACCCAGCTCTTGCTGGTCCATGTCCAGTTATATGACAAGATATAACTTGAGTCCATATTGGTCCCCACATTCATCCCAACCCAAGGAAGTGAGTGGCTACACAATAAAGTGTCCCAGATGACTGCATAGAGGATAGCAGACATTCTGTAACTTGTGCCATTTTTCCACCAGAAGGAGTAGTGTTGAGTTAGCACAACAGCAAGAGTGTTGATCCAGTAGAACCACAAAGTAGAATCGTGGTTCCAACTCTGAACAGCAATAGCTAGAGTCAAAAGAAGCAGGGTCAGGGCAGCATACTAGAAGATATGATATTACTATAAATCTTCATTTTTAATGGCTTTTGGTTTTAGGTTGTATCGGCCCTTGTTCAATTCTATGTTTCCAGAGCTTTTAACTTACACTTCTCTACTGTTGGTTTGTTTCTTGCATAATTAACCAACACTCTGTCCTCCATGTTTGTATCCCCCCTAATCAATATATTATCAATGTAATGGGTAATTATAATATTTGAATCTGGTTTAGCCCATAAGTCTAAATTCCATTGCATTACATTATGACACAAACTGGGGATGGTACACATCAAATTATTATTGCTTGTTAGTGGTGTTACAGGGAGAGAGAAGACTGCATTAGCCTGATTCATAAAGGCTTACAAAAATTAGGGGGATTTAGGATAATCTTTCAATATAGATAGAAAATTAGGCATAGCATCAACACAGCAGGAATAGCCTCATTCAATTTCCTATAATCCACAGTTAACCACTATATTAGTTAAGGTTCTTAGGTTCCAAAAAGCAGTAGAAACCAACTTAAGCAAATGCCAAGAGAAATTTATTGGAAAGATTTTGCAGGATCACAGCCTCAATGGGAGCCTGAAGAACCGTGCTTAGAAGTGGGCAAGAACCAAGGCATTTCTACAGAACTAGGAAGCATGAGCCACTATAGCAGTCTAGGCAGAAAAGTATGGCCAGGATCCCACCACTGGACTGAATGTCTCTCAGTCATTTCTTTAATCTTAGGACAGAGCAGCCCACAGGTGAGTTTTGTTCGATCTTCTATCCTCCTGGTTGTGCCAGCATGGGGAAAGGTAGAACATGGCCCTTTGGCTTCTCTTGTGGGAAGCAGCCACCTGGATATACTATTTAACCAGACCAGGAAACACTGGGGGAGATGTAATTTCTCAAAAAGAAACTGTGTTGTTAGGAAGGACTGGATATTGTGTAACCGAAAGGTGACAAATGTCTTCTACACTCACCAGGGAACCTATCTGGCAAAAACCAGGGAAATAAGGGGGACATGGAAGTGTCAACTACCCTAGTTATGTAATTCCTGTATTCAGCTGTGATGATTTTCAGTCCTCTAAGACCTTGTGCAATTGCACATTTATCGTTTGCTTGTGGTTGTGATAGAGGAATCCAAAGACTCTTGCCTTGCTGTCCTAACAGTTCCTTCCACATGTGCTCTCCACCCAATCTAACTGTTCAAGGATAGTTTCCTTTTTTCAGGACCATGATAAATCAATTTGTCTGCTACTCTTGGGGAGGGGGAAACTATCACAGGGTAATCACGAGGTCTGTCTGGCCCACTTGGCATGTTAGCAACAATTCAGTCATTTTGGACATTCACTTCTCCATAAGTTCCAGTGGGTAAGGGGGTTCTTTTCATTTATGAGGCTCTCCAGGCCTACCTAGTCATCATATTCTCTTTCTTTTAGCCAAAATGATTGGTTCAAGGAGTCTCAGTTTCAGGAGCAATGAAGAAATAGTCCCTTTAGGAGAGTGCTTACCTGAGAAGTGAATGTAGAACAAGGCAGGGCAAAGATTTGGTAAGAGAGATGGATCTTGGTTTGGATCCACTTTTTCTTGAATTCCGTGCCTTCCTCTTGTGTGGTTTATTTTCTTGTTTTGGCAGAATACATCCTCCAGTAACTTCCTGAGAAAGAGTACATGGGAGATAATTTTTTCAGTCCCTAGATATCTGGTAATGTATTTTACTCTGACATTGGATTAATAATTTGGATGGTCCAAATTATATATTGAAATACATTTTCCCTCACAATTTTGAAAGCATAATTTTGTTGAGATGGCCAATGCTTTCTCCTGGGTGCTTTGCATGTAACTAATTTTTGATTTGTGGAAGTTTTTAGGATATTCTCTGAATTAGATATGTATTATTGCATAACAAATTACCCCCAAACTTAGTGGGGTTTATGTCTCAAACGTATTATTGCACAGTTTCTGCGCAGTCAGGAATCTAAGTAAAGTCTAGCTGGGCCCTCTGACTTAGAGGCTCTCAAAACACTGCAATCAAAGTTTCAGCTGGGGCTGCAGTAAAGTTTGTTATAATTAATATAATATTCTTATGCTTTAACAGAATTCTCATCAGAAAGTATGCAATCTAGAAGATAAAAGAACAATCTTTAAACTACTGAAAGAGAAATAATAGGCATCAATCTATTAATCTTTATCTAGCAAAAATATTGCTCAAAAATGAAGATAAAATAGACTTTTTCAGGCAAACAAAAGCAGAGAGAATTTGTTTCCTGGAGACCTGCACTATCAAAAAGTGTTAAAGGAAGTACATTAAGCAAAAGGAAAATGATACCAGATGGAAACCTGGACATATACCAAGGAATAAAGATTATTGAAAATGGTAAATATGTGGCTAAATGTAAAAGATTCTTCTCATTTAAAAAAGTTTCTTTAAAAGACAATTGAATATTTAGGATAATAATAATAATGCTTCATTGTTGTTTAGAACATATGTAGAAGTAGAAAGCATGAAAACAATGACACGAAAAAGAGGAAGGGGAGATGGAAGCATGTTGTAAGATTCACATTCTAGCTGAAGTGATATATTATATGAAGGTAGATTACAATAAGTTAAGGATATATATTGAAACCTTAGAGGAACCACTAAAACAATAAAACAAAGAGGCATAGCTAATAAGCCAATAGAGGAGATTAAAAAAAAATCTTAAAACTTAACCCAAAAGAAGACAGGAAAAAAGGAACAAAATATAGAAATGGCATAGAAAGCAAATAGTAAGATGACAAATTTAAACTCAGTTCTATCAATGGTTAGTGGTTAGTGGTTAATGTAGCAGTTAAGTGAGCATGATCTGCTTTGGTAGCCTGGGTTTGGATCCCAGGCGCAGACCAACACACTGCTTGTCAAGCCATGCTATGGTGGCGTCCCATATAAAGTAGAGGAAGATGGGCATGGATGTTAGCCCAGGGCCAGTCTTCCTCAGCAATAAGAGGAGGATTGGCAGCAGATGTTAGCTCAGGAATAATCTTCCTCACAACAAAAAGGAGGACTGGCAACTTACCAAAAAAAAAAAGTAAATGGTGTGAAAAACTCCAATTAAAAGGTATAGATTGTCAGACTGAATAAAATAGCAAGACCAAACTATATGTTGTCTACAAGAAATCTAGTTTAACTATAAAGATACATATGATATAAAAGGACAAAGATGGAAAACTAAATACTATGTAAGGACTAATGAAAAGCATGCTAGACTGGCTATATTATTAACAGGAAAAAGTAGACTTTTTTTTTTTGTGAGGAGGACTAGCCTTGAGCTAACATCTGATGCCAATCCTCCCCTTTTTTCTTGAGGAAGACTAGCCCTGGGCTAACATCTGTGCCCATCTTCCTCTACTTTATATGGGACGCTGCCGCAGCATGGCTTAGCAAGCAGTGCATCAGTGTGCACCCGGGATCCGAGCTTGTGAATCCCAGGCCGCCGAAGCAGAGCACGCACACTTAACCGCTGCGCCACCAGGCGGCCCCAAAAACTAGACTTTAAAATAAGGAATTATAAACAGAAATTAAGAAGGACACTTCAAAATGGTAAAGGAATCAAGAGAACATAATAATTCCAAATGACTATGATAGAGCTTCAAAATTAACAAAGCAAAAAAGACAAAACTGACAGAAACAGACTATCCATAATTGTAGTTGAAGAGATCAGCAATCTTCTCAGTGATTGATAAAACAAATAGACAAAAAGTTGTCAAGTGTACAGAACGGACCAGCACTCTTGTATTAGTCAGAGTTCTCCAGAGAAACAGAACCAACAGGATGTCTGTCTGTCTATCTACCTGTCTGTCTGTCTATCTACCTACCTATTTGTCTATCTATCTATCTATCTATCTATCTATCTATCTATCTATCTATCTATCATCTATCTACCTCTCTGTCTGTCTGTCCATCTATCTGTCTGTCTGTCTGTCTAGGAAGCTTGGCAAGTCCAAAATCTTCAGGATAGGTTGGCTGGCTGAAGACCCAGGGAAGAGTTGCTGTTCGAGTCCAAAGACCATCTGTTGGAAGAATTCCTTCTTGCTTGGAGGAGGTCAATCTTTGTTCTCTTCAGGCCTTCAACTGACTGGACAAGGCTCACCCACATTATGGAGGGTAATCTGCTTCATTCAAAGTCTATCAACTTAAATGTTAATCTCATTCAAAAAATACCTCACAGGGGCCAGCCTGGTGGCGTAGTGGTTAAGTTCACACATTCCGCTTCAGTGGCCCGGGGTTCGCCGGTTCGGATCCTGGGCGCAGATCTACTCACCGCTCATGAAGCCATGCTGAGGCGGCGTCCGACATAGAAGAACTAGAAGGACCTACAATTAGGATATACAACTATGTACTGGGGGCTTTGGGGAGAAAAAAGGAAAAAAAAAGAGGAAAATTGGCAACAGATGTTAGCTCAGGGCCAAACTTCCTCAAAAAAAACCCAATAAAACCTCACAGAAACATCCAGAATAATGTTTGGCCAAATATCTGGGCACCATGGCCCCGCCAAGTTGACACGTAGAATTACCATCAGAATTCTCAACAAAGTTGACCCCAAAACTGCCAAAATACACATTATTTTCAAGTGTGTGTGGAACATTCACCAAAACAAGCCATAAAACACGTCATAAAATAATAAATATAAAAGGATTAATATCACATAGCTTATTTTTTCACATCACAGTGAAGTTAAACTAAAAATCAATAAAAGAAAGATATCTGGAAGATTCCTAAATATTTGGAAATTAAACAACATACTTCTAAATAATCCCTAAGTCCAAAAAGAAATCACAAGGAAATTATAAAATAATTTTACCTGAATGAAAATTAAAACTCAACACATCAGATTTTTTGGTATGCAGCTACTGCTGTGCTTAGAGAAGAAGTTACTGCTTTAAAATGTTTATATTAGAAAAAAAGGTCTAAAATTACTTATCTAACCTTCCATCTTATTGGAAGGAAATAATAAAGAGAAGATTATAAATTAATAAAACAAAAAAATCAATGAAACCAAAAGGGGTTTTATTTTAAAAAATCAGTAAAGTTGATAAACCTGAAGCTAGACTGATCAAGAAAAACAGAGAGTAGACACAAATTACCAGTATTAAGACTGAACAAGGGCATATCACTATGCAGCCTAAAGACCTTAAAAGGATATTAGGGAAATATTTTTAACAAATTTATGCTAATATATTTGACAATTTAAGTAAAATGGACTCATTCCTATAGGAAAAAAAACTACCAAAAATGACTCAAGAAGAAATAAAAAACTTGAATAACCCTATACTTATGAAAGAATTTTTATTTGTAATTAAAGATCTTCCCATAAAGAAAACTCTAGGACCACATGGCTTTACTGATAAATTGTATCAAACATTTAAGGAAAAAAGTAACACCAATCTGACACACAGTCTTTCAGAAAATAGACAAGGAGGAAACATTTTCCAACTCATTTTGAGGACAGAATCATTCTGATACCAAAACCAAACAAAGACATTGCAAAGAAGGCAGAGAAGACTACAGAGCAATGGCTCTTATGAACATAACACAAAATTTCTTAACAAAATATTAGCAAATTAAATTCAACCATATGTAAAAAAGAGACTATAGTATAAAGTGGGGCTTGTCGCAGGAATCTAAGGCTGCTTTAACTTTAAAAGGTCAACCAATATAAGTCACTAAGATACATGAATAAAGCAGACAAACCTGTAGTTATTTTAATAAATGCAAAAAACATGTGGTAACATTTAAACCAATTTATAATAATAAGCCTCAGCAAACTAATAATAAAAGAGAACTTCCTCAACCTGATAAAAGGCATTTACAAAACACCTGGACCCAACGTCATACTTTATAGGACAAGACGGAATTCTTTCCCCTTAAGATTGAGAACACGGTAAGGACGTCCTCTTTCGGTCCTTAAATCAGCTTTATACTGGAGGTCCTAGGCAGTGCAAAACAAGGCAAGAAAAAGAAAAGAGGCGTACAGATTGGAAAGAAAGAAGTAAGACTTTATTTTCAGATTAAATGATCACATATAGAGAAAATCTTAAAGAATCTACAAAAAAAATCTACTAGAAATAATAAATGATTTAGCAAGGTGGCAGGATACAAGGTCAATATACTAGCAACTATTTTACAATAATAGCATCAGAAAACATGTGAACAGGATAAATTTAACAAAATGTTTGTAAGATCTGCACACTAAAAACTACAATACATTGCTTAGAAAAATTAAAGGAGACCTAAATAAATGGAGAGGGGTACTGTGTTCAGTGATTGGAAGCCTAAACACTAAGATGTCAATCGTTAATTTTTATATAGATTCCATGCAATACTAATCAAATTCCCAGCAGTTTTCAGAAATTGATCATCTGATTTAAAAAAGTATATATAGAAATGCAAAAGATCTAGAGTAGCCAACATAACTTTTTTTTAATGTTTATTTTTATTAATTAATTAATTTATTTTTGTGAGGAAGATCAGCCCTGAGCTAACATCCATGCTAATCCTCCTCTTTTTGCTGAGGAAGACTGGCTCTGTGCTAACATCTATTGCCAATCTTCCTCCTTTTTTTTCCCCCAAAGCCCCAGTAGATAGTTGTACGTCATAGTTGCACATCCTTCTAGTTGCTGTATGTGGGACGGGGCCTCAGCATGGCTGGAGAAGCGGTGCGTTGGTGCGCGCCAGGATCCGAACCCGGCCGCCAGTAGCGGAGCGCGCGCACTTAACCGCTAAGCCACAGGGCCGGCCCGCCAACATAACTTTGAAAGAGAAGAACAAAGTTGGACAATTAACATTATCCAGTTTCAAGAAAGTAATCCTGACTGTAGTAGCGGCATGCGGATGGACATATGGATCCATGGAACATAATAACAAGCTCAGAAAGAGATCTACATGTGTACAGTCAATTGATATTTGACAAAGTAGCCAAGGTAATTCAAAGGTGGAAAGGGTAGTCTTTTGAAAAACAATGTTAGGACAACTGGATATCCATATAGAGAAAATGTAACTTTGGTCTTTATTTTACACCATCCACAAAAATTAAATGAAAATGAATCATAGACCTCAACATAAACACTAAAACCATAACATTTTTATAAGAAAGTGTAGGATAAAATCTTCACAAACTTAGGCTAGGCAAAGATCTCTTAGGACATGGAAATCATGAATCAATTCAAAAGATATAACTATTAAGAAAATACAAAGGCTAGCCATAGAGTGGGAAAAAGGATATTTGCAGTAGATATATTCGATGTCCTTCTTGGTCTGGGACATGAGTGTCTTTTATGCTACTGAGGAAGCCCTCTGGCCTTCATGGTCAGTATTCAATTGCTGATTAATCACTCTGAGATTTGCATCTTTTGTCAGAGTCCACTGCATTTAGCAACCGCCACCTGATTCTACTATTCTTATAGTTACTATTTACCCTATATTTCTGACAGGACACCTGGCAGGATATACAGCACCATCCCATCCCAGTTCATCACGGGTGAAAGTTTTGACAATTGCTCTGCTACCTTTTACCGGAACCCATCTGTCTCTCTCTCTTACCAGGGGTCCTAAGTGTCAGCATGTAGGGGTGGTCCAGGGCCAATATGTCACTACTGACTCAACTGAGCAGGTTGGGAAACAGTCTGACATGGAGATTATCATGAAGGGTGTTAATTATGGAGTGATCTTGGGGCCCATGGAAGCAGGATTGCCCAGAGAGATAAGTTGGGCTATGAGGCAGTCACATGGTTCCTCTGGAGCTGGGATGGTCCTTCAGAAGTGTCCCAAGTTGAGACAAGGGGGCTGGGAATTTGTACACCTACACTGACCAGTTACTGAATGAGGATTGCCCCTGCAGAAGAGGGTGTGACCGTGGGCAAGAGGGCGCTTCCACTGAGGCACTTCGAAAAGAAGGCTAGCAGTGGAGGGTTCTGCTGGCAGCACTCTGACACCTGGAAAACGGTCCTGAGTTCTGAAGTGGGCTGTGGGCAGTGCCTCACAGTGTCCCCTGGACACCCTGCATGACAGATTCACTCTTTGGAAGATACGTGTTCTTCACCCCTGTTTGTCAGGTCATTCCACCAAATCTTCTGGAAGTGTGGGGATTCTTGAGCACTGGCAACAGCCTTTGGCTGCTGGGTTATCTGAATTCTGTACACTCAAAGTCTCATGGTGTCCATAGAATCTATAACTAGGCACGTGTCTTGAAGACATCCATTTCACCAATGATTTCTTTTCTTATATTCCTTAACAAACCTTTTGATGTATATTTCCATCATAATTTTGATATGCTAGTTCTCTAACTCTGGATGTGAATTCCTGATTAGGATACTTCAAATTCTAACTGTTCTTAAGGAGAAACTTGGTGTTTATCTCTATCTCTATACTGTATCTATCTCTAGATTTGAAACACAGTTTATGCATTAGTAGTTTTAGAGTGGATTCCTCCACAGTATTGTGACAGCACATCTACAGGCCTTCAGAAGGTAGAGTGGGGGAGACTCCTCCATGGCTGGCGCCCTTGCCCACAATGAGAGCCGACTGCACGGAGTTCTCAGGACTCTGCTGTGCAGGGCTCCACCTTTACATGTCTAGTTGGAGCAGGAGACAGCTACCTATACCTTAGAAGGCTGGAGCTACTAGGAACAGGTGGGGAAATGACCCAGGTGCCCAGGAGCTGAATTTTCTCCTGGAGCTGACACAGTAGGCTTAGGCAGGTTGCTTAGGCTGGTGTCCATTCATGGTGCTGGGGCTCCCGATGGAGGTCGCTGGGAAAACAGGAAGTTTGAAACTCAGTGGTTATAGAGAGTGTTCTTAAGAGGCCAGTGTTCATTTTATAAGCATCCCAGTACTCTCATTACAGAAATTGGAAGTGTTCGGTCACAGTGGCCTAACTGCTGGATTATGTAATTAGATTGGAATTTCCTAAAGGGATAACATGGATCAGCAAGGAGATAATGCCACAATTGCTCATCTGGCCAAGGAGGCATTTGAATAGTGCTGGCTCCAATTCTCAACCTTTAATAGAGGTAGGTCAATGCTGTGGCCAGCAGGCAGGTGCCAAATATCTGGCAATCCAGTCTCTTCCTGAGACGCTGAGCAGAAACTCAAATCCAAGAGCTTCAATTTTAGAAAATCTCTGGTTCTGAGGAGTAGAAGGAGACTGTAAACAAAACTCTTAAGCCAGGAGGATCATCTTCTCCCTCATGAATAGAACGTATGTCTTCTCCATGTTGTACAACAATTGTTTGAACTGAATTTTTGTAGACATTTCGAGAGGTCTAGGAAAGATTATTAAATCTAGAACTCATAAAATCTTATTAAAGAGTGATCAGTTGATGTGACATGTAAAACTTAGAGATCTTATTCATCGTCCTCACCCTGCACTGTAGTGATGAGGAAGAAATCAGGAAAATGATGAATGTGTGTAGACCCTTGCACTCAGAATAGGAGCCTAAAATAGATTAATCCATTGTACCTATTTGTTAGTTCTCAGTACTGGACTTGATGAGTAGGTATTAACAAGTACATTGGGCAGAGGAGGGCAAAGCCAGAGCTGCCTTCATGCATCCTCTGTGGTTTTAAATTTTGAATGAACATACCAAGGTATTTCTGGGGCACCTGCCAAATTCCAGCAGTTAATGGAAAAGTAATTGGGGTTATTCACTATCTAGAATTGTTGGTTTGGTACAAGGAGCACAAAGACTGAGGAGCTTGATCCCTGGTGGACGGAGCAGGCACACAGCTGTCCCTAGGCAAAAACTGATTCTGTCAAACACCTATACGATGCATGGGGTGTTAGTGTTCCTCCACTGACCGACCCTGAAAAAATGCCTCCATCAACAACTGGTCCGTAGTTCTATTAATTACAGGAAATTTATGATTTAATAGCAATTATAAAGGGCTTAACAAGGATTATTCTCCAATTTTTAAACCACTCAGAACTTCACTTGGATTCATCACGTGAAGGCTGTGACACTACAAACACAGCAGCACACACTCCTGGGGGCAAGCTCTGTTCCGCACCATGGGCTCTTGGACCCTTTGAGGTAAGATGGGGAGAGGACCATGCAGGACACTCAGGGCACTGTCTTGTTGAGTGCAAATTCTGAATTTAGCCCACCTGACTGTATTAGTCCTTATTATCCATATGGATATAAGCTTTGCAGGGTCCTCTAGGAGCTGTTCTGAACTAAGACGAGGAAGGAGAATGAGAGAAATCGAATTCACTCAATTAGAATTGTGTGACTCCCAAATTAGAATTCCTGTCCTTTTGAGGGTCATTACCTATCTGTTCCTAGATGTGTGAGGTCGTGTATCAGCATGGAATGCTTTCTATTGCAAGTAAGAGAATAGCTAACACTGGTTTAAGTAATGAAGGCAATTATTTCACATAACATGAAGCATAGAAGGAGGTGCTCAGAGCTGTCGGAGGACTTAGCGTCATGTTAGTGTGCCACTCCATGCTTGGGAGTTGTCTGTGCAGCTTCAGGCATCACAGCTAGCTCCGGGGCAGGATGCTGGAGGATGAGGGCAGAGCCAGCCGCGTCTATTTGTTTCACTAGGAAAGCCAGAGCTTTCCCAGAAGTAGCCCAGCAGTTGATCCTTACATCCCTCTCATTTACCACAATTGGGTCACCTGTCTACCATTAGCTGCAAGACAACAAAAAACAAAAAACAAGTACATAGCTTTTTTCTCCTTCTGGAGCAGAGGCAGGCAAGACGGTTGGGAATGGGGTGTGGTTACGCAGCCCACAGAGTCTGCCTTCGAGTGCGTCTTCCAGCATGGACCCACAGCAGCCAGCTTGCACATTTGTCCTCATCAGCGTCAGAGAGAAGCATAGGGCGCTGTGGGAGCATACAGCAGGAGAGCTGGACCTACATTAGGTGTTCGGGAGGGCACGAGGGAAGAAATGACATTTAACCAGAAAACATGAGGGTAAATAGGGAAGACTGGTACAAACGTTTTGGGCTGAATAAATGCTATTTGTGAAGACTCATACAAGAGAAAGAGTATGTTGGTTCCAGGAACCGACAGAAGTATTCTGCTGGAGAAAATCCCGAAACCTGGGGAGAGTTTTTGGAATTGAGATTAGAAAAGAGGTAGAGATAGGATTGTGCAGGGCCTTTTAAGCCATTTTAAAGATTTGAAATTATTAAGTAAGAAGTAGAGACTATTAGAAACCAGATTAAGCCCCGAGTGCAAGGTTTCAGTGCCAAGCAGAGAAGGCGATCCATTATAGAGTCTAGGGAAGCTCTTTGAATGAGGTGTCAGGAGGCAAAACACAACAGGTCTTTTCCAGCCAGAAGACCATGAACTCCTGTCCCAGTCTAGGCAAAGCAGTCCGGGAGTGCTGCTCATTGGCTGGCGGCATCGGCACCACTGGCTTAGCATAGACTTGCGAGAGGCCTCTGCTGTGCATTTGGGGCACCGGCTTTGGGAACATGGCATCCAGCTGCTTCGGGACAGGCCCAAATGGAAGCATGCTGCCCAGTCAGGGCTGCCGCAGTGTCTGCAGGCTGGGCCAGGTCAGGGCTCCTCAGCATTTACCTCAAAGCATGAAGCCACTGAAGGGTCTTCAAGGCCATGATCAAAATTGCATTTTTAGAAAGTTTATTTTGGTAGCAATTGGAGAATGGATTGGACGCTAGCAAGCATGGAGGAAAGGAGCCAATTGGGAGGGCATTCTAATAACCCCAAACTGGCTCTGAATCAGAGGAACCCCACGCCCAGAGCTGCGGAGCCCACGAGGCACTCCCAGGGGGTTAGAAGCATTTCAGAACTTTGTTGTTCTAGGTCCAGCTGGAAAAGAGTGGGGATGAAAAAACGACGTGAACTTTGACTTCACAGAGCACGATGTACAAAGCAGAGCCAGGCTTCCCATCCACTAAGCACACGAGCAGATGGGACATGCAAAAGGCCGTGAACTGAGGGCGCAGTGCCCTGAGAATGCCGCAGGGGCCGACCTGGCCTAGGCGAGGAGGCCAGGAGAGGCCTCCCTGAGCACGTGGCCCCATCAGCCAGAAGGCTGGATGGTGGTCTGCAATGTTGGACACGTTTGGATTCCCAGACCCCAGAAAGCTGACCCGGAGCTTTCCCATCACATGTGAGCTGGAGCCAGAGCCTGGGATATCTTGGCTAGTCTGTGCCCGATAGAAGAAGAAAGGGAGAAGTTTCTGGGAGGAAAGGAGGGGAAGGGAAGGCAAGATTAAGGAAGGAAAAGCTGAAGCATTATCTCTGCGTTCTTTGCAGAGTTTAGGGGTTACGCAGGTTGTTATAATGGCCTATCACAACGGCCTGCTCATTATTTTGCTAATTTTTGTTGTTGGTGGTGGTGTGGATGTGTACCTAGTCCACTGTTTCTTTCTTTGAGGACATCACCCTGAGAGGTAGGCGATTTCTCACCCTAACACGAATAGAATTCTTCTGCTTTTCTTATGTGAGATGGCGGCAGACTCTGATGTATCATCTCCTGGTTCACAGTGGATTTGTGTAAGTGAGATCAGCGGTTCTTGAAATTTTTGGCCTCAGGATCTCTTTACATTCTTTTTTCCCCCCAATAATATAAAAGCTTTATTCATTTAACTTTCCAGTAGGTAATATAAGTATAAAATGGTGCACAGTGAAAGCCTCCCTCCCTCCCTGCCTGCTCCTCTGTCCACTCCTTCCTCCTCACCATGGAAATTATTGTTATGAGATTCTTATGTATCTTTTCAGAGCTTCTTTATGTATACCCAAGTAAACATAGATACAGATTCTTATTTTTCTCTATTTGTACACAAAAGGTGCCACATTATGCACATTGTTCTGAACGTGATTTTTTACTTACAATATATCTTCGAGGACTTTCCATATCAGTGCACAGATAGCTACTCATTGGTTTTTATCCATGTATTATCAATTATATGGATGTGTCATAATTTATTTAAACTTTCTTTTTTTCCCAGTATCTACTTTCCCCTCCATTTTACTGATATAATTGACATACAGCAGTGTATAAGTTTAAGGTGTAGTACAGAATAATGATTTGACATACATATATCATAAAATGATCACCACAATAAGTTTAGCTAACATCCATCATCTCATATAGATACAAAAAAAAAAAAGAAAAAAATATGTTTTTCCTTGTGATGAGAACTCAGGATTTACTCTCTTAACTTTCATCTATACCATATTGCAGTGTTAACTATAGTCATCGTGTTGTATATTATATCCTTAATACTTATTTATCCTATAACTGGAAGTTTGCATCCAATTTTCCCCAACTCCCAGGTTTTGGTAACCACAAATCTGATCTCTTTTTCTATGAGTTTGGTATTTTGATTTTTTTATTTTTTGGATTCCACATATAAGTTAGATTATACAGCATTTGTCTTTTTCTGTCTGACTTATTTCACTTAGCAGAATGCCCTCAAGGTCCATCCATATGGTTGCAAATGGCAGGATTCCCTCCTTTTATATGGTTGAATAATATTCCATTGTATATGTATATATACCACATCCTCTTTATCCATTCATCCATCAATGGACACTTAGGTCATTTTCATGTCTTGGTTATTGTAAATAATGCTGCAGTGAACATGGGGTGCAGGTATCTCTTTTACATAATGTTTTTATTTCCTTCAGATATATTCCCAGAAGTGGAATTGCTGGATCAGATGGTAGTTATATTTTTAATTTCTTTTGAAGAACCTCCATACTGTTTTCCACAGTGGCTGCACCAGTTTACATTCCCATCAACAGTGCACAAGGGTTCTCTTTTCTCCACACCCTCACCAGCATTTGTTATCTCATCTTTTTGGTGCTAGCCATTCTAACAGGTCTGAGGTGATATCTCGTTGTGGTTTTGATTTGCATTTCCCTAAAAATTAGTGATATTCAGCATCTTTTCATGTACCTGTTGGCTATTCAGATATCTTCTTTGGAAATATGTCTATTCAAGTCCTTTGCCCATTTTTTAATTGGATTATTTGGGTTTTTTTGATATTGAGTTGTATGAGTTCTTTACATATTTTAGATATTAACCCCTTATCAGATATATGGTTTGCAAATATTTTTTCCCATTCCATAGGTTGTCTTTTCATTTTGTTGAGTGTTTCTTTGGCTGTGCAGAAGCTTTTTAGTTTGATGTAATCCCACTTGTTTATTTTTTATTTTGTTGCTTGTGCTTTAGGTATCATATCTAAAAAATCATTGCCAAGACCCATATCAAGGAGCTTTCTTCCTATGTTTTTGTCTAGGAGTTTTATGGTCTCTGGTCTTAGACAAATAAGTCTTTAATCCATTTCGTGTTAATTTTTGTGAGTGGTGTAAGATAGGAGTGTCTTTACATCCTTAAAAATTAATGAGCACACCCAAAGTACATTGATTTATGTGGGTTAAAACTACTGATATTTGCCCTATCAGAAATTAAAACTGAAAAAATTTAAAAATATTTATTTATTTTAAAATAGTCATAAGTCCATTACACGTTAACACACATTTTAATAAAAAACTACCATTTTGCAAAGCAAAAAGATCTAGTGAGAAGAGTGGCCCTGTTTTACACTTTTGCAAATACATTTATTTAAACGTCTGGCTTAATAGAAGACAACCAGATTCTCATATCTGCTTTTACATTCAATCTGTCATGATATGTTGTTTTGGTTGAAATATTGAAAGAAAACTAGTCTCAGGAGATATGCACAGTTGTATTTTTTATTTATGTTTTCAAATAATTGAAGGTATTCTACTTTGATACTCTACTCAAACTTGGCAAATGGGAGTTTCTTAAATGTTAGTTGCCATGTGGAATTTGAAACCGTATCAATGTACTTTTTGTACCTATTACATTAAAACCCATTGGTTTCTCTTGAACATTGAATGGATCTTTTACCAAGGCATGATTTTGTAACATTGGTCATTTGAAAAATATTAGTTCACAGAGTTTTGCAAACCTTCCAAATGTTGACATATTTCATTATACAATACCAAAAATTCACATTTGTTAATATCACCACCGATCTCATCAGAAAAGCACTGAGAAGCCACCAAATCAAGGTGGTAGATAAAAGTTTTCTGGAATTGTAATTTTCTCTTGAAAGCAAATTTTATCATAAGCCACAAATATTGTCAGTTGTTTTTTAGAAGTGACAGGCTCACTTCATTCAGTTTTTGAGAAAATGTCTGGCAAATACCCAATTCTGAATAACCACAGATTGTCTGTTCTTTCCAGTAAAATGGTGTTCCATGAAAAAAGAGGCTGGTCCAGCTTGAAACTTTAACGGTTGCACAAGTGCTTTACCTGAGGACAACAAGCGTACATTAGTGTACAGCAGCAGTGCCTTCAGCACGCATCCCATTTCATCACACAGAGTGTTAGAATAATACGTATTCAAGGGTTGAGATTTCATGAGGGCCAAACTTTTTAGTACTTTATCAGAAACATTCATAAGTGAAACTGCCTTTTTTGGGGGGGAGGGTGGTGAAGAAAACAGTACCTACTAGTGCAGTTTGATGCTCCTGCCTGAGCCATGCTAAGGCACCAGCAGTTTGACCCACCTTTGCTTTTGCACCATAAACGCAAATATAAACAGAGCAAAAAAGGCAAATACAGTTTGGATCTCATGGAGTTCCTGAGAGGGACCCTCAGAGACTGCAGCGGTCCATGTATCACACTTTATGAGTTGCTGGTGAAGACAGAAAGGAGAACAGCATTAAACCTCAGTGTATTTCAACCTTTAGAGGTTGGGCTGAGGAGGAGGATCCATCAAAGGAAAGTGAGGAGTGGACAATGAGGTAAGAAGAGAGCCAAGAGGAACAAGGTATCATTACAAGAATGAGGAAGCCAATAGCGGTAGGGAAGGAGGCCTGATTTGAGTGTGTTCAGAACAGGAGAGGAAACGGCTGTATTAACCCTGTCTCTTACTTTCTGTATTCTGATGCTTGGATATCTGGGGCCTTGCTGACTCTGGAAGGTCTGCCCCTCCCAGGGTTAGCCATTTCCTAGAGATAGTAAACAACTTACCCTTGAGCACACTTTTCAAACACAAACCAACCAATCCAGAGCCCACACCCCAACTCTCACACTCTAGGCTGCTCTCCACCTGCTCTAATCACCCAGGGCCGGCTACAGACGCCTACAGACAGCCCTTGTGCCCCAGAGCCCACTGGAAGAATTCAAACTGGCCAACCCTAAGTCTTCCTCTCCCTCACCTGTTCCTTCCCATGGAAACCACAATAAAGCCTCTTGCTCACAGTTGCTCCCTTTCCTTCTGCCTCCTGACTGACCTGGTGCTCCCTTGTGGCCCCCCCCAATGGTGTGGCATTCTTCCCACCTCTTGAGAACTGTGAGTAACAAACTGTCTTTTCAATGGCTGTCATCTCCTGATCTGTCAGCCTTCCTCTACCTCAAGTTTTCTATTAATACACTATATTTTAAAACAATGGTGATAGCAAGTATAGACAACTCTTTTAGGGCATTTTGCTGTAAGGAAGAATAGAAAAATGGGGGGAAAGCTGAAGGAGAATATGGGATCAAGATATTACAGTATGTTTGCATGCTGATGGTAATGATCTTACGAAAGGAGAAAAAGTAATGATTGGGGGGAGGTGAGGGGATGGGATCCACTGCAGAAATGGAGTAGCTGGTCTTAGGTAGGTGGATAGTTCATTTAGTTTAACAGGAAGGAAGGCATAGTGCAGATTTGGGTAGATGGTTAGATTTGGTGGTCAAAAGAGGTGGAAATTCTCTTCTGTTTGCTTTTATTTTCTTGGCAAAATAAGAAGCAAGACCACCAGCTGGGACTGGGCTGGGGAGGAGATGTGAGGAGAGAGGAGATGTGGCTTGGAGAATGGGAGAGTAAATTGATGAGGACAAGGTAGTAAGAGTGCCAGACAACACCAAGGACCCATTTGAGGTTTGGGGTCATAAATTTTAGGTGAGATGAGTTAACCTGACTGTGTGCTTTCCACAAAGAAAAGATGTGAAGTAAATAGAGAGTTTTAAATATACTTTTTATTTTAGAACAGTTTTAGATTTACAGAAAATTTATAAGATAGTACAGAGAATTCCCATATAACCCACCCAGTTTCCCCTATTACTAACAGCTTACATTATCCTGGCACATTTAATGACCAGTATTGACACATTATTAACAACAGTCCATCCTTTATTCAGATGTCCTTAGTTTTACCTGATCTCTTTTTTCTGTTCCAGGACCCCATCCAGGATACATTCCATGTAGTCATCATGTCTCCTCAGGCTCCTCTTGGCCATGGCAGTTTCTCAGACTTTCCCTGTTTTTGATGACCTTGACAGTTTTTAGGAGTATTGGTCAAGTATTTTGTAGAATGTCCCTCGTTGGGGATTTGCCTAATATTTTGCTCATGAATAGACTGGGGTTATGGGTTTTTTGTAAGGAAGACCACAGAAGTAAAGTGCCATTTTTACCACATCATATCAATGGTGCGTAATATCAATATGACTTATCTCTATCAACGTTGACCTTGATCTCTTGGCTGAGGTAGTATTTGTCAGGTTTCTCGACTGTAAAGTCACTATTTTTACCCCCATTTCCACACTTTACTCTTTGGAAAGACGTCACTATGCTCAGGTCTTACTTCAGGGCCAGGGAGTTACGAAGTTGGAATATATACATAAATTATTTGGATTCTTCTAAGAGATGTGTCTATTCTCTCCCATTCATTTATTTCTTCAATCATTTATTCATATCAGTAGCAGTCATGGATATTTACGTTATACTTTGGGTTATAATACAATACAATCCAAATAAAGATATTTATCTTGTTAGTAAAACGGTTCCAGCTTTGGCCATTGGGAACTCTTTGACTGGCTACTGTGTCCCTTTGACATACTCCCATCATTATGGGTTTTCATTTCTATTTTTGAGTACTTTCTTACTTTCTGACACTAAAAGATGCTCTAGGCTTATTTTATATATTTCCTGCCCCAGTTCTAGAATCAGCCATGTAGCTATTCATTTTTTTAAAATTTATTTTTTATCTTTTTAACTGTAAAATAAACAAAAAATGAATGTACAGCTCAGTGAATTATTATAAGGAACACACCCTGCCAGTGTTGTGCTGGAGTTGGCTCACACAGTCATTGTCAATGACACACAATGACATCATGTTGGTAGCTTGAAATTGGTCATGGTGGTAGTATTTACATGATGGAAATCAGGAAATGCTACAAGACAGGGCTTTCTTTTCCCCCTGGAGAGCCAGTTGTTAAATACCAGCACACTACTGCTTGTAACCACCACCTAAGTCAAGAAATAAAACCACAAGCTAATAAATAAAACTTTTCCAGCCACCCCAGTAACCCCTACATGTATCCCATCACAGCCCTCTCTCTCCAAAAGTAAGCACTACTCTGAATTTCATAGTAATTATTTCCTTGTGTCTTTTTTTTTCAATGGTTTTATCACCTATGTGTCCATCCCTAGACACTATGGTTACTATCATACATTATGTTTACCCTGATGTGTATTTTAAGGCAATCAATTTACAGATTCCCTCTCCATCCCTTTCTCTTATTTACAATTTATCTGTTGAAGCATGTGGGCCATTTTATCTGTAGACTTTCCCCATTCTGGATTTTACTGATTGCACACTTATGGTATAGTTCAACATGTTTCTTTGTACTCCATTATTTATTGTAGCAAATTGACATTGATAGAATATTCCACCTAACAACAGCAGCATACACATTCTCTTCAAATATCTGTGGAATATATCAAGAAGTCCACATCCACAAAGCAAACCTCAACAAATGTAAAGGAATTGAAACCAAACAGAGTGTGTTCTCTGATCACAATAGAATTAAACTAGAAGAGAATAACAGAAAGATAACAGAAAAATCTCCAAACACTTGTCAACTAAATAACACGCTTCAAAATAATCCATGTCAAAGAGGAAATCTCAAAGGAAAAAAAAAAAAACCAACACTGAATTGATATACATACAGCATATCAAAATTTGTGACACATAGCTAAAGCAGTGCTAAAAAGGAAATTCGTAACACTAAATGTTCACATTAGGAAAGAAAAAAAGTCTCAGATCAATAGTCTATGCTCCCACATCAAGAACTTAGAAAAAGAAGAGCAAAATAAACCCAAAAGATGCTTAAGAAGGAAATAATAGAGATTAGAAAACAATGAAATTGTAAACAGAAAATCAATAGAGAAAATCAATGGAATAAAATCTAGCTCTTTGAAAAGATCAACAAAATTGACAAACCTCTAACAAGAATGACATAGAAAAGAGAAGACACAAATTACCAATACCAAGTTTGAAATAGGGAATATTACTGCAGACCCTGGAAACATAAAAAAGGTAATAAAAGATACTACAAACAACTCTACACACATAAATTTGGTAAATTAGATGAAATAGACCAATTCCTCAAAAACCACAAACTACCATAATTCACCCAATATGAAATACACAATTTGAATTGCTCTGTAAGCATAAAGGAAATTAAATTCTCAATATAAAACTCCCCAAAGAAATCTTGAGGCCCAGATGGTTTCACTGGAAACCAAATTCTCCCAAAGGTTTAAAGAAAAATTAGCACCAATTTTACATAATCTATTCCAGAAAACAGAAGAGGAACAGTTTCCAATTCACTTTATGAAGTTAGCATTACTTTGATACAAAACCAAAGACAGTACAAGGAAAGCAAACTACAGACCAATATTCCTCATGAATATTAATGCAAAAATCCTCAACAAAATATTAACAAATAGAACTCAGCAACATATAAAAAAAATTGTAAACCATGA
The DNA here is from genome assembly GCF_057802395.1 of Ceratotherium simum simum. Classification (NCBI taxonomy): domain Eukaryota; kingdom Metazoa; phylum Chordata; class Mammalia; order Perissodactyla; family Rhinocerotidae; genus Ceratotherium; species Ceratotherium simum. The sequence continues at coordinate 28,862,889 of NC_141930.1, read as the reverse complement.
CCAAATGCTGTTTATTCAAGGAATGTAAGGCTAGGTCAATATGTGAAAATAAAATTATGTAATCCACCATATTAAAAAGGCTAAATAGGAAATCACATCAGCATATTAATTGAGGCAGAAAAAACACCTGAGAAAAATCAACACTCATTCATGATAAAACTCTTTACAAACTAGGAATAGAGGGGCAGTTCCTCAACTTAATAAAGGGCATTTATAAAAACCCACACTTAATAGTATACTTAATGATGAAAGGCTGAATGCATTTCCTCCAAGATTGAGAACAAGGCAAGGATGTCTGCTCTCACTACTCTTATTCAACATAGTGCTGGAAATTCTTGCCAGTGTAATAAGGCAAGAAAAAAAAAGGAAAAGTCATAGAGATCAGAAAGGAAGAAATAAAATTGTTTCTTTTTGCTAATGACATGCTTATTATCTACGTAGAAAATCTCCAAAAGTTTACAAAAAAGAACCAAAACCCTAGAACTAATAAGTGAGTTCAACAAGGTCACAGGATACAAGATAAACATACAAAAATCAATTGTATTTCTACATACTATCAATGAACACATGCACACCAAAATTAAAAATACAATCCCATTTACAATCACTCAAAAAAAAAGAAAAAAAAGAAAGAAATACTTATATGTAAATCTAACAAAATATGTACAGGATTTGTATGTTGAAAACTACAAAACCTTGATAACAGAAATAAAAGAAGACCTACATAAACGGAGAAATATAGTATGTTCATGTATTGGAAGACAACATAGTAAAGATGTCAATTCCCCTCAAATTGACATTCAAGTTTAACACAATTCCTATCAAATTCCCAGCAAGATCTTTTTATAGATATAAAGAGTGTTCTTAATTTTATATGGAAATGCAAAGAAACTAGATGAGTTGAAACAATTTAGGAAAAAAAAGAATGAAATGGGAGAAATTAGTCTACTCCATTTCAAGACTGATTATGTAGCTGCAGTAATTAAGACTGTGCAGTATTGGTGGAGGGATAAACATATAGTTCAATGGAACAGAATAGAGAATGCAGAGATTGATCCACACAAATATACCCAATAGATTTTTGACAAAGATTCAAAGTCATTTCAAAAGAGGAAAGATAACCTTTTCAATAAATGATTGCTGGAGCAATTAGACATCTATGGGCAAAAAAACAAAACCAAACAAACAGAAAACCATTTTCCTAAGTTTCACAGTTTACACAAAAATTAACTCAAAATGGATCAAGGACTTAAATCTAAAACATAAAATTATAGAACTTTCAGGAAAAGACATATGAGAAATCTTCAAGTTCTAAGGTTATGCCAAAAATTCTTAGACTGGACACCAAAAGCATAACCCATAAAAGGAAAATTTGATAAATTAGACTTCATAAAAATTTAAAACTTTTGCTTTTGCAAAAGACCCTGACAAGAGGATGAAAATACAAGCTACAGATTAGGAGAAAACATTTGCAAACCACATACCCAACAAAGGAGTATCTGGATATATCTGGAATATATCAAGAACTCTCAAAACTCAGCAGTTAAAAAACTAAGCATTCCAATTAAAAAGTGGGCAAAAAACAAGAGACATTTCACTTTAGAGGATATGCAGATGACAAATAATCACATGCAAAATGTGCCATTAGGGAAACTCACTATCATTAGGAGTACGCACTATTTCCCACATCCTGCTTTGCTTTTCTCCACAGCATTTATCATCACGATACGCATCAGGTATTTATTTATGTGTTTATTTATTGTCTGTCTTCCTCCAGTAAAATGTAATCTCCATGTGGGTGGGGACTATGTTTTGTTCACTGCTTTTTCACCCTGGCCAGAATTGTGCCCGGCAGGTGGTAAGCACTCAGTGAATATTTATAGAATGATAAATACATGCTCTTACAAGTTTAGATGGAACTCAGCTATGAGTTTTATCCATGGGTGTTGGTTTTTTCAAATAATAGAGTTTTAATCACTTTTCCATTCTTGTCTACTGTATTTGATTTAGTCCAATATTCCACTCCTTCTTGAGTCTTGGTAATTAATATTTTGTTATGAAACCATCCATTTTCTCTAAATTTTCAAAATAATTTTAATAGATGTAGATGCAGTAGTCTTATAATTCTTTTACTCTCTTCTTTATCTATGTATCTCTTTTTTTCTTTAGCAAGGATCACCAAGGGTTTATCTACCTTATTGATTTTTTTGTTGTTGCAAAGCATTAATTTTGTATTTACGTTTCCTAATTTTTACCTCACTGAATTCACCTTTAAGTTATTTTATCTATTTACTTTCTTCTGACTTATCTTATTGTTCATTTTTTCTAATTTTTTAAGCTGATGTATTAGGGAGGATGAAGGCTAAATTGCTGTAACAAGGGGATCCCAAAACTTGTTTGCTGTTTCTCTTTCATGAACAGTCCTGGATGAGCAGGTGGTCTGTTCCATAAAGTTCCTGTGTTCCAGGAACACAAACAAGTGGGAAAACTCTGCCATTCTCTAGGGCAGGAGTCAGCTTACCACAACATGAGGGACAATCCTGCCTGTTACCTGTTTTTGAAAATGAAGTTTTATCGTAACACAACCATGCTGATTTACTTACATTTTGCTTATGCCTGCTCCTGAGCTACAATGGCAGAATTGAGTAGTTATGATGGAGACCAGATGGCCCACAAAACCTAAAGTATTTTCTTGCTGGCCTTTTTCAGAAAAAGTTTGTTGACAATGCTCTAAGGCAATGTCCTGTGTGCATAATCAAAACTGAGTCACCACCATGCCCTCGTTCCAACTAGTCGGGAGGGGAAAGAAAGACACAGTGGAGAAGGCATGCCTTAGATGTGGCACATAACACTTCCCCTCATATTTTATTGGTGAGAACTTAGTCACATGACCACATCTAACTGCAAGGGAGTCTGGGGAATGTAGTGCAGTTGGGCACCAGCTAGACATGCTATGTGCCCAGCTACTATTGGATTATGGAAATAATGGATTTTGGAGGACAACTTTGTTTCCCCCATAGAAAAACGTGAAGTCCCTTTATTTTCTGTCTTTTTCCTTATTAATGAAGAAATTTCAAGTGCCAAATACTTTTCTAGTACAATTTAAACTTTGATTCAGAGGTTTTGATATGATGTATTCTCCTTTTTATGGCCTTTTTAAGTAGTTTGTAATTTCAGCTTGGATTTCTCCATTAATCCAAGGTATATTTAGGGTGATGTTTCTTAGTATTCAAGTAGTTACATATTTTTAAGGTCAAGTTTTTATTACTTACTTCTAATTTTATTAAGAGAATGTGGCCCTAAAATTTATCCTTTTAAAAATGTATTTACATTTTGTGACCAAATGCATAAAAAATTTTGTAATACCTGGACATACATATGTGTATGTATGTATTCCTTTTTCAAATGACAAAGTTTTATTTAATATGTACATCAAGTTCAATTATACTTGATTTTATGTCCTTTCTTATTTTTGTCTTTTATATTTATCTAATTCTGAAAGAATTAGGAAACTCTCTCATTCTAACAGAATTTTTAGAACTAAGTTCTTGCATTTCTAATAGTTTCCATTTATATATTTAGCTGCCAAGCTTTTTGGTGCAACAGTTTATAACTATTATATCTTATTTTAAAAATTGTGCATTTAATATTACTTTGTGTCCTTCTTTTTCCTTTTTGAATATTTTAATCATAAATCGATGTGTTCTGATATTAATAATGCCACTTGTGATGTCTTTTTTGCTTATATTTGTTTAGTATCTAGTTCTCATCCATTTTTTTTTCCTAAGCCTTACTTCTCTAATCTCTAAAATGAAGATAATACAACATGCCTTGCCTTTTGTGAGAAGGGAAGAAGATAATGGCTGGGAGAGTGTTTGTATGTTTGTAACCATGAAGAACTATACATCTGAGTAGTCTTATTCCTCCTGCTACTGGGCCTACTAATATGGCTAAGTTGTTGCTGTCTGACTTCGATTGTACATTACTGGCAAGATCAGATGCACTTTATTTATCTATCTATCTATCAACAATCATCTTTTTATCTTTCTACCTATCCACCCTGATTATCAGTCTAAGCAATCTAATCATTAGCCAGTAAACTGTCTCTACTATTCCAACATATATGGATAACTGTACCATGTACCTGCTGATTTTCACTGCCAATACCAGTAAGAATATTTATATCATTACTATTTTGGAACCCATAAATTATTGAACAAAAAATATGTTGAGCGAGTTTGGAAGATGGTGGTGTAGGAGGATCCTGAACTCATCTCCTCCCACGGACACAGCAAATCTACAACTACCTGTGGAACAATTTCCTCTGAGAGAGATCTGGAAGCTGGATAAAAGGAGCCTCCACAACAAGGGACGACACAGACAGGGGTGAAAGAGGCAGAAATACAGCCCTGCTGAGGTAAAAACCACACCCTAGCTGCAGTGCTTCACTGCTGGGAGCAGTATCAAAGGTACAGAGCTTTTCCCAGAGGAGTGGGGGATTTGAGCTCCACATTAGGTACCCCAGTCCTTAGACCCAGCACAAGAGATTCAATACCTGACTTCGCTGGCTTTGGAAACCAACGGGGAATATGCCCAGGAAAACTATAGAACTTCAGAGAAAGAAAAACCTGCTCTTAAAGGGCCCATCCATGGACTCACTCAACCTGGAAACCAGCACAAAAACACCAGATAGAAAAGTACAGTCCATTAGCAAAAGAGATTCAATTACTAAGCTCAGAGCACATCCTGGAGAGGCAGGAGGTGGCTGGGCCCACACCCCAAGGACTGAGACACTGGCAGCAGCCACTATTGTGACCTAGTTCAGGTGTGCTGACATAGGCGCTGGCAGGTGCTATTGGAATCCTTCCTCTAACCCGTTAGTGCAGGGGTCTGCCCCACCCACTAGAGCATCCGAGGCAATGGGGCACAGCCCGGCTGCAGGCAGCCTGCCCCAGGGATGGCGCTGCCCACCAGCAAGCCTGCAGTGGACTTGTGGGCCTGCAGCAGACTTGTGCCACTGGGCATTGCAAACAGCCACACAGGGGATCTGCCCTGCCTACCAACACCTGAAATGATTGTGCACTGCTGCCCCTGAGGCCTACCCTACCCATCAGAGCTCCTGAGGCAGCTGTGTACCACAGGGCAGCTTAGCCAGTTCTTGCCAAAGTTCGGCCCTGCCCAAAAGCGAGCTGACAACAGCTGTGCAGCTAGCCTCACCTGAAGCCTGCCCCACTCACCAAGGCAGAGGCAGCCAAGCACCACAGGGAGCCACACCAGAGACCTGCAGCAATTGTGTGCCCCTGAGCCCAGCAACCAGCCACACTGGGGGCCTGACTTACTTACTAGCAAAACTGCAGTAGTTGTGTGCTATTAGACCATGCAGCCAGCCATGCCGGGGGCTTGCCCTGCATGGTAAAGTGCCCGTAGCAGCCACACATGGCTGAGCCTGACAACCAGGCAGGCCTGGGGGCCAGCCTACCCTACCTGTGTACCCACAGCAGAGCAACCCCACCGCAATAGAAGGGCACATGCAGCCCACAGAGGGGACACCCCTAGAGCATTTGGCATGGACGATGAGAGGAGAGCATGCTGCTGGACCCAACAAGGCATCTCTTACCTAAGGCCACATTTCCAAGATCAAGAAAAGTAGCTGATCTACCTAATACATAGACATAAGCACAAAGAAATAGGCAAATGAGGAGACAAAGGACAAATCCTTAGAAAAAGAACTAAACAAACAGAGATAAACAATCTACCTGATAAAGAGTACAAACTAATAGTTATAAGGATGTTCACTGATACAGGAAGAAGAATAGATGAACACAGTGAGAACTTCAACAAAGAATTAGAAAGTATAAAAAAGAATCAATGAGAGCTAAAGAATACAATAATGGAAATGAAAAATTCACTAGAGGGAATCAAGAGCAGAGTAGATGACACAGAAGAATCGATCAGCGAGCTGGACAAAAGAGCACAGGAGATCACCCAGTCTGAACAGAAAAAAGAAAAGAGAATTAAAAAGAATGAAGACAGTCTAAGGGACCTCTGGGATAACATCAAGTGTACTAACATCTGCATTACAGGTGTTCCAGAAGAAGGAGAAAGAGACAAAGGGACAGAGAACTTATTTGAAGAAATAATAACTGGAAACCTCCCTAACCTGGAGAAGGAAACAGACAACCAGGTACAGGAAGCACAGAGAATACCAAACAAGAGGAACTCAAGAGGCCCATACAAAGACACATTACAATTAAAATGTCAAGAATCAAAGATAAAGAGAGAACCCCACAAGCTGCAAGAGAAAGGCAATAAGTTACATACAAAGGAAACTCCATAAGTCTATTAGCCGACTTCTCAGCAGAAACTTTACAGTCTAGAAAGAAGTGGCACGATATATTTAAAGTGCTGAAAGGAAAAACTCTACAACAAGAATAATCTATCCAGCAAAGTTATCACTGAATGGAAGGAGAGATAAAGAGTTTTCAAGACAAGCAAAAACTAACGGACTTCATCACCACTAAACTGGCCTTAAAAGAAATGTTAAAGGGACTTACTTAAGTGGAAAAGAAAAGGCCACAAATAAGAATAAGAAAATTATCAAAGAAAAAATATCACTGATAAAGGGAAATATACAGGAAAGGTAGTAGATCAACCACCAAAAAGGTAGTGTGAGAGTAAAATCTTCTATAACCATGATAAGAGGATAAGGGATACACAAAAATAAAAGAGGTAAAATATAATATCAAAAACATAAAACGTGAGGGGGAGAGTAAAAGGGTAGTGCTTTTAGTAAGAGGTCAAACTTAAGAGACTATCAACTTAATATAGATTGCTCTTTATGTAGATTATTATATATGAACCTCATGATAACCACAAACCAAAAATTATAACAAATACAAAAACAATAAAGAGAAAGAAACCCAAACATAACACTAAAGAAAGCCATCAAATTACAAGAGAAGAGAGCAAGAGAAGAAGAAACAAACAGAGATGAACTACAAAAATATGCAGAAAAAGAAGTAACAAAATGGCAATAAGAACATACTTGTGAATAGTTTCTTTGAATGTAAATGGACTAAACGCTCCAATCAAAAGACAAAGCCTGGCTGAATGGATAAAAAAACAAGACCCATATATATACTGCATACCAAAGACACACTTCAGACCTAACGACACTCACAAACTGAAAGTGAAGGGATGGGAAAAGATATTCCATGAAAATGGAAATGAACAGAAAGCTGGAGTAGCAATATTTATCACACAACACAAAACAGACTTTAAAAGAAAAACTGTAACAAGAGACAAAGAAGAGCATTACATAATGATAAAGGAAACAATTCAACAAGAGGATATAACACTTGTAAATATCTATAAGCTCAACATAGGAACACCTAAATACATAAAGCACATATTAACAGACATAAATGGAGAAATTGACAGTAATACAATACTAGTAGGGGACTTGAACACTCCAATTACATCAACGGATAGATCATCCAAACAGAAGATAAACAAGAAAACATTGGCCTTAAATAACACATTAGACAAGATGGACTTAATATATACATATACAAAACATTCCATCAAAAAACTGCAGAATAGGGGTGGGCCCGGTGGCATAGTGGTTAAGTTTGCACACTCCGCTTTGGTGGCCCCAGGTTCACAGGTTCAGATCCTGGGCATGGACCTATGCACTGCTTATCAAGCCATGCTGTGGCAAGTGTCCCACATATAAAGTAGAGAAAGATAGTCACGGATGTTAGCCCAGGGCCAATCTTCCTCAGCAAAAAGAGGAGGATTGGCAACAGATGTTAGCTCAGAGCTAATGTTCCTCACCAAAAAAAAGGCAAGCTTCCTGAATCTCAATACAATATTATAAAAAACAAAACAAAAACTGCAGAATACACATTCTTTTCAAATGCACATGGAATATTCTCCTGGATAGACCACATATTAGGCCACAAAACAAGTCTCAATAAATTTAAGAAGACTGAAATAATATCAAGCATCTTTTCTGATGACAATGGTACGATACAAGAAATCAACTACAAGAAGAAAACTTGAAAAGTCACTAATATGTGGACATTAAAGAAAATGCTACTGAACAACTATTGGGTCAATGAAGAAATCAAAGGAAAAATCAAAAAATACCTGGAGAAAAATGAAAATACAATACACCAAAGTCTATGGGACACAGCAGAAACAGTACAAATAGGGAGGTTTATAGCAATATAGGCCTACATCAAAAAATAAGAAAAATCTCAAGTAAACAATCTAACAATACACATAAAGGAACTAGAAAAAGAAGAACAAACAAAGCCCAAAACCAGTAGAAGGAAGGAAATAACAAAAATTGAGCAGAAATAAATGAAATAGAGCCTAAAAAGACAATAGAAAAGATCAATGAAACTAAGAGCTGGTTCTTTGAAAAGATAAACAAAATTGACAAACCTTTAGCTAGACTCACCAAGAAAAAAAGAAAGAAGGCTCAAATAATTAAAATCAGAAATAAGAGGAGAAATTACAATGGATACCACAGAAATACAAAGGATTATAAGAGAATACTATGAAAAACTAAATGCCAACAAATTGGATAATCTAGAAGAAACGGATAAATTCTTAGAATTATACAACCTTCTAAAACGGAATCACGAAAAGACAGAATCTGAATAGACCATCACTAGTAAGGAGATTGAAACAGTAATCAAAAACCTCACCCAAAACAAAAGTCCAGGACCAGGTGGCTTCCTGGGTGAATTCCACCGAACATTCAAAGAAGATTTAATACCCTACTCCTCAAACTCTTTCAAAATATTGAAGAGGAGGAGACACTTCCTAAAGTAATCTCCAGATTCAATGCAATCTCTATCAAAGTCCCAGCGACATTTTTCATGTAAATAAAACAAAGAATCCTAAAATTTATATGGAACAATAAAACACCATGAATAGCCAAAGTAATCCTGAGGAAAAAGAGCAAAGCTGGAGGTATTACACTCCCTGATTTCGAAATATACTACAAAGCTACAGTAATCAAAACACCAATGTACTGGCACAAAGACAGACACGGATCAATGGAACCAAACTGAGAGACCAGGAAAAAAACCACACATCTATGGACAGCTAATTTTTGACAAAGGAGCCAAGAAGATACAATGGAGAAAGGAAAGTCTAATAAATAGTGTTGGGAAAACTGGACAGCCACATGTAAAAGAATGAAAGTAGACCATTATCTTACAACATACACAAAAATGAACTCAAAATGGATTAAAGACTTGCATGTAAGACCTGAAACCATAAAAATCCTAGAAGAAAACATAGGCAGTACACTCTGTGACATAGGTCTTAGCAGTATCTTTTTGAATATCATGTCTCCTCAGGTAAGGGAGACGAAAGAAAAAATAAACAAATGGGACTAGATCAAACTTAAAAGCTTGTGCATAGCAAAGGAAACCATCAACAAGTGAAAACAGAACCTAACAATTGGGAGAAGATATTTGCAAATCATATATCTCATAAGGGGTTAATATCCAAAATATATAAACAACTCATACAACTCAACAATAAAACAAGAAACAACACAATCAAAGAATGGGCAGAGGATATGAATAGACATTTTTCCAAAGAAGATATACAGATGGCCAATAGGAACATGAAAAAATGTTCAATATCACTAAATTATTAAGGAAATACAAATCAAAACTACAATGAGATATCACCTCATGCCCATCAGAATGGCTATTATTAAAAAGACAAGAGGGGGCCAGCCCCATGGCTTAGCGGTTAAGTGCGTGTGCTCCGCTACTGGCAGCACGGGTTCAGATCCCGGGCGTGCACCAACGCACCACTTGTCTGGCCATGCTAAGGCGGTGTCCCACATACAGCAACTAGAAGGATGTGCAACTATGACATACAACTGTCTACTGGGGCTTTGGGGAGAAAAAGGGAACAAGAAAAAGGAGGAGGATTGGCAATAAATGTTAGCTCAGAGCCGGTCTTCCTCAGCAAAAAGAGAAGGATTGGCATGGATGTTAGCTCAGGGCTGGTCTTCCTCAGCAAAAAGAGGAGGATTGGCATGGATGTTAGCTCAGGGCTGATCTTCCTCACAAAAAATACAAGAAATAACAAGTGTTCTAGAGGATGTGGAGAAAAAGGAACCCTCATACGCTACTGGTGGCAATGTAAATTGGTGCAGCCACTATGGAAAACAATATGGAGATTTCTCAAAAAATTAAAATAGAACTACCATATGATCCAGCTATTCCACTTCTGGGTATGTACCAAAAAAGCATGAAAACACTAATTTGAAAAGATACATGCACCCCTGTGTTCATTGCAGCATTATTCACAATAGCCAAGACTGGGAAGCAACCTAAGTGCCCATCAGTGGATGAATGGATAAAGAAAATGTGGTATATATATACAATGGACTACTACTCAGCCATAAAAAGATGAAATCTTGCCATTTGCGACAACATAGATTGACCTTCAGGGCATTATACTAAGCAAAATTTGTCAGAGAAAGCCAAATACCATATGATCTCACTCATATGTGGAAAATAAAAGCAACAATAACAAATAAACACATAGATACAGAGAATAGATTGGTGGTTACCCCGGGGGAAAGGGGGAGGGGTGAAGACGAAAAGGGCAAAGGGGTGCATGTGTACAATGAGGGATGGCAATTAGACTTTGGGGAGTGAACATAATGTAGTTTACATAGAAATCGAAATATAATAATGTACATCTGAAATTTATATAATGTTATAAACCAATTTTACCTCAATAAAAAGTTAATTAAAAAATATGTTCACTTTACTTTTATGTTCCTACTACTGTCTAAAAACATATGCAGAGTTTCCAGAAAGCCAGCTACTGTGAAACATCAAACAAGGAATACTTAGGTAGAGGGTTAAATGTGGGATGCCAGGATTTAAAAATTGTTCTTGAATCACAATAAAGTCATAATCACAAGCAGTCACATGACAAAACACCTCTGAGCACAGCTTCCACTGGTTCCCATGTAGTTGAAAGAAGGTAAAATTATAGACTGAAAACGTCTGTCCTTTCTTTCTTTGCCATGTTTCTATCTTGCCAGCAGCCCCTTCTTTCTACGTCATCAAAGTCCTTATTAGTTTCTTTACATCCTTTTGGATATTAAAAAAAGAAGATCCAGGGCCAGCCTCGGTGGTCTAGTGGTTAAGTTCAGCAAGCTCCGCGTGGGAGCCCTGGGTTTGGGACCTGGGTATGGATGTACACCACTTGTTTGTCAGTGGCCATGCTGTGTTGGTGGCCCATATACAAAATAGAGGATGATGGGCAAAGATACTGCTAATCTTCCTCAGCAAACAAACAAATAAATAAATAAATAAGGAAGGAAGGAGGGAAGGAAGGAAGGAAAGGAGGAAGGAAGGATCCATTTATTTTTAATCTTACTTTATCCCTTGGGTTTAAGTGTGTTTTGTTGTAAACAACATGTATCAATTTTAAAAATTCCATTGTGAGAGTGTATGTCTTTTCACAGGAGAATGTAACCCATTTACTACATTCACGTTCACAACTGATATTCCAACTTTATGTTTATGTTTAGTATACATTTTACTCGGTGTTTGCTTTTATCTAATTACCTCATTTTTGCAAGTGTTATGAACTTAAGGTTAATTCTCTTTTGTTCACTTATTAATTTGGAACTTCTGCTTCACTTTTCATTTGAAAAGTTTCATCTAGCTTTTCCTTTCCCAACGCTCATAATCAAACTCATGTATCATCATTATTATACACAAAAAGCTTTAGCTGTTTCTCTTATGTTTTAATAGAAAATATTTTCTTTAAAAAAAATCTTTTGTTTAGGGATTCAAACAATTCACACTTAAGGTAGTAAGGATAAAATTATTTTTTCCATCTTATTTTAATATTTACTGTTTATATGACTTTCTTCTTCTTTTTTCCTTTCCTTACTCTTATACTGATGTGGTCAACTTTCTGTTTATTCCCCTTTTTCCCCTCACTAGTTTCAGAGTTCTACTGTCCTTTTCAGTGCTCCTAGCTATTACCATCCTGATATTGAAATCATAATTAAAATGTTTTTCCATTGTCTAGAGTAAAACAATAAATATACTCCCCTCCCCCAAGACAGTTGCCTAACCTCTTCCCACCAACAAAACCTGGAGAATCTTTCTAGTGCTTCCCTTGCCAAACTTCTGAGCCTTGTTGAAACAGTTTAAAACATTTAGTTATAAGCTAAAATTATTCTTCTTTTTCAAGAATACTTACCTAACTTATATTACAAACTCCAAATTACATTCTCATTATCTATTAATATGGAGATATAACACGACCTACTGTTCACCACTCCTTCCTTTCCTTTTCATGTCCTGCTCTGGTTTGAATGTTGGAGATTTAGAGGACTTCTTCAAGTGTTTTTCTCAGATAGGTTACACAAGGCTTACATTTTCTGAATTCTTGCATGTTGGAACAAGGCTGGAGAACGTGTCAAGCTAGTAAGGGAAGTGCTAGAATCTTTAGAAAGTGCTTTACTGGCTGTCCTCTCTAAGCCAGGAATTCTAGTATAAGATGCTGTAGTTGAAATGGGCTCTCTAATCTCAATAGTGGTAAGTGGTCAAGGCCAGATGGTGGCACTTTAAGTGGTGTATTTACAATAACAGATGGCAGGGCAGAGATAGTAAGCAGGAATATTTGTCCCACAGACATCTTAGGCTGGGTTAATTATTTATGCAGTTCTTAAGTATGAACTAGAGGCACTAAGTGAGGCCTTTATTTAATTTCTACAACAAGTGTCCTCGTGTGATGAACAAGTGCCTGACTTGAACCTTTACAACAGTAAAAGATCTAACTCTCAGGTCCAGCAATCCTTGAAGGAAGAGGAAGGGGACCACCAGTCAATATGATGCAGCGATGCCACACTTTGATACACTCTGTCTGCCCTAAACATATAACAAGGATAGATAACACAAAAATAGGAAAAAAGACATGATCTGGCTCAAAAACAAAATAAAGATCTCTAGAAACCACATGCAGTACAGAAGTGCAAAGCAGTGAGTGGGGCTGAAGCCACGTGTTATCTGGGTTTTGGATCCAGAGGCTGGCTGTGGCCGCCAGCTGTTTAGATCCTGGTAAAGGGAAACTAAACTGAAAGTGTTATACTTATATGGGGGAATAAAAGCCAGGCTCCTGCTTGAAGTCAGGAGCTGGAGGTGAGCTGCCTCCTCCTCTGGAAAGGCTGCTGCTGTCCACCATCTAGGGCTATGGGTTTATGGAAGTGGGTAGCCTAGTGGGATGGGAGAGCACAACCACCTTTGGAGCCAGGAACTGAATCAAGCTCAAGGGATGAGCCTGTGACAATCACCATGTGACAGGAGCCTAATGAGATGTTTTAAGATATGTTGCAGGCCAGGGGCCAGAGGGAAGGGGGGCCTGGATGAAGACAACTACAAAACTGACACACAGTGAGAAATAGAGAAAAACAAACCAACCTCAAATATCTCATTCAAAATGAAACTGTTAATCAAAATTATAAAACATATAAAGAAATCTAATACCAAGAAAGAAAGAAATGAAATTATTTTCATGGAACAGTCTGACAAAGACTTAAAATAAATGTATCTGATGATCAAAAAGTTGTTCTAGTTATTTATTGCATCCCAAAACGCAGTGGCTTAAAACAACAGCAGCGACAATGTATTCGTTTTCTCCATGAATCTGCAATTGGGCAGGGCTCAGAGGGGCCAGCATGTGGCTGGAAAACTGGGGGCTGGCGTCACCTGGAGGTTCCCTCACTCTTGTGTCAGGCATCTGGGTTGGGGATAATCAAACAGTTGGGAGCTGGAACAACTAGGGCTCCTCATGCTTCTCTTTCTTCATGCAGTCTTTTCTGCATGGCAGCTTCTAGGCAGCTGAACTTCTAAAAGTCAGCTCGGGACACCCAAGGTGTGTGTCTTAAGAGAGAGTCTTAGTTGAGGGAAAGCTGTATCATTGTTATGGCCTAGCCCCATAGTTCTCACAGTAGCATTGATGTTGCATTCTATTTCTTTGAAGTGAGTCTCTGAGGTCAGTCCATATTCAAGGGAAGGGGAATGGGAATGAGAGCCCATCATTTGATGGGAGGAATGTCAAAGATTTTGTGGACATGTTTTAAATCTACCACAGTCTGCTCTCTGGCCTCAAATTACTTTTCTCCCACATGCAAATTACCCAGTATCCCTAAAAGTTTCATCTATTACAGCATCAGAGTCAGATTCAGGTCCAGAGTCTTATTATCTAAATCTGGTCCAGATGTGGATGAGGCTCCTTGGGGATGGTGTCTCAAATGCAGTTCCTTGATATAGCTCCTCAAGTACAGCTCCTCTCAATCTGAGATCTGAGAACTAAAGAGATCAATGAGCTGTATCCCAAACATCCAACATACAATGGTGAGACAGGCACAGAATAACTACCATATGAGAGAACAACTCTAATTTGTAAAGGGGAAAAATAGGAGACACATAGGAATCACTAGTCTACACAATTCTGAAATCCAGCTGGGCACACATTGCCTTGATTAGGGCTCAGCCCACTGTCTGGGATGATTCACCATGGCTCTTGGTTCATCCTCTGGGTTCTTGGTTCTGCCTTCTGAGTTAGCCTTCTTTTTCTATAAAATATAGCCATGTTGGCAGCTGAGGAGTTCTTGCAGCCTGCTTCCTGTCCAAAGAGGTTTGAGGGTAAAAAGTTGTCTTCATTTGTACTGTATATGTACCTTTTAGTCCATATTGATACAATTCCTTTAAAAATTTCGTGGGTTTCTTATGAATCAACTTATAAAAATCTACACCCAAAAGTCTCATTGACTGGGATTCAAGTGAGGCTGCTCAGAGACAATAAACTTAAGATTCTTAGAAGCCCTACTGTTTAATGGAAAGGATTTGTGAAACGTGCACCTAAGATTCTTCTTCATTTTGTACTTTCTCTGTCCTTGTCATTCCATGCTGATATAATTCCTTTAAAAACAGTGTGAGTTTCCTATGAATCAATTTACAAATCCACTCCATTAAAACACACTACATCCACAAGTCTCATTGAGTGGGCTTCCAGTCAGGCTACTTAGGGATAACAAACTTAAGATTCTTAGAAGCTCTTTTGTTTAATGCAGAGGATCTTTGAGGCATGCCATTAAGATTATCTGAGGGCCTTTTTTTTTGATGAGTGGTTCTCCAAGGCACTGTCTTAGAGCTTTCTGAGAAATTAACAAAAGACTTATACTCCTACTTTGGATTTATCTTTTTTCTGCAACTCTTTTTCAAATTGAATATCTTGGAAAAAGATAGGAATAAGGACAGTTTTATTTTGAGCCAGGAAGTCTTGGATCCATGTAGATCTTTCTTGAGCTTATCTCTTTCCTCTCTCATTTTGTGGCAATTCATTACAGCAGCAATAGGAAACTAATACATTTACCAAGTCTCTAGTTTCCTTTAATCTGAAACAGTTTCTCAATCTTTCTTTGTCTTTCATGACTTGGACATTTTTGAAGAGCACTTTGTAGAATATCCCTCAATTTTGGTTTGTCTGATATTTGCTCATGACTAAATTCAGGTTATGCATTTTTGGCAGGAATACCAGTGAAGTAAAGTGCTGTTGTGTTCTTCTCAGTGTAGCATATCAGGAAGTACAGACTGTTGATTTGTCCCATTACTGATAAGGTTAACTTAATCAATTGTTTAAATTAGTGTCCACTGGATTTCTCTTTTTGTAATTAATAAGTACTTTGTGGGAAGATACTTTAATCCTATATAAATATCCTGCTTCTCATCATAGCTTAGCCCACTAGACCACATCCATTGATGATTCTTGTCTGAAGTAATTATCACTATGATAGCTGCCAATTCATAGTTTTCTAATTCCATCATTCTTTCTACAGTTATTAGTTGGAATCCTACTTCTTTACTTATGTTTATTCACTTTATCACCATGGCCTCATATATTCTTGTTTTATTCCATGGGTTATAATCTGTCACTGTCATTATTTATTTTTGCCCAAATTTTCCCAAATTGGCCCACGGTGTCCCTTCAAGTTGGCTCCTGTGTCATTTTTCACATGTTCCCTATCATTCTTTGAACACTTCCTTACTTTCTGGTACAACAAGATGTTCAAGGTCTGTCTTGTACTTTCCTTGCTCCCAGTCCCAGAAGCTTCCAAAACTTTTACTGGAAGCCCTGAAACTTTTAGTGGAGAGTGGTACTTAAAAATCAAGATCTGGAGACTCTAGGAACTGCAAGATACCTGTGACGCAGCACCCTCCCGTCCCCCAGTGGTGGTATATCTGACACCAGCCCTTCCAGCGACGGGGGTAGCAACCAAGATACGGACACCCCTGGCAGCAGCAGTGGGTGCCCCTGACCTGAGGTTTCAAAAAGTGCAACAGGGGCACTTGTTAAGTGTGTGCGCTCTGCTACTGGCGGCCCGGGTTCGGATCCCAGGCACGCACCGAGGCACTGCTTGTCCGGCCATGCTGAGGCCGCATCCCACATACAGCAACTAGCAGGATGTGCAACTACGACATACAACTATCTACTGGGGTTTTGGAGAGGAAAAAAGAGGGAAAAAAAGGAGGGGGATTGGCAATAGATGTTAGCTCAGGGCCGGTCTTCCTCAGCAAAAAGAGGAGGATTGGCATGGATGTTAGCTCAGGGCTGATCTTCCTCACCAAAAAAAAAAAAAAAAAAAAAAAAGGTGCAACAGTGCCAGAGACCAGAGGATGCAGAAGCAGCAATAGCAGAGTGGCTCAGCCCCCATCACTCTGCCAGCAGTGGCAGGTGGCCCTCGAGACCTGAGGCTTTAAGAAATGCAGTGGTGCCAGTGACCCCCCTGCCCCAGGCAGTGGTGACTCTGACAGCAGCAGGGGCTGCACCCAAGACATGCATACCACACCCCCCAGCAGCAGCAGGTGCTCCTTACCTGAGGTTTTGAAAAGCACAGTGGTGCCAGCGCTGAAAACCAGAGGCTATAGGAGCAGCAACGGCGCTCGCGACTCAGCCCCTCCCCCACCACCAACAGTGGTGGGTAGTGCCTGCGACCAGATGCTTCAAAAGCACAGGAGCCACAACAGTATTTGTGACCCAGTCCCCAGCAGAGGCACCCGTGACACCAGCCCTACCAGCAGTGGGGACTGTATATAAGACCCTGGGCCCATGGCAGTGGTGGTGGCACCTGTGACATAGCACGCCCAGCAGTGGGGCTGTCAGCACCCCCAGATAACCTAGGAGCAGCAGCTCAGATGGTACATGGGGCACCAGTAGTACCCAAGCCCACGGAGAGCCCATGGGGAGCCAATGGGGGAACACGAGACCCAGGTGAACCCACAAGCAGCAGAAGTGCTCGCAGCCTGGTGATCCCAGTGGTGACACCTGAGACTGCAGTGACATTGTAAGCAGCAAGGCACCAGCAACCTCAGAGGCACAAACAGCACAAGGAGGGCACTGATGACATCTCTGGCAGAGGCAGTGGAGGGTGGAAAGCACAGGCTCTCAAATACACCAGAAGCAGCTCAGAATCACATAAGAAACCCAAATAAGAAACGTGTTTGCTACCACAAATGCACCAGCAGAGGAACAACTCCTCAAGCACCATTAAGAACCAGTAACATGGTAGCAAAGAAAGAAAATGACAACTCTCCAGAAACCAAACTTGAAGTCAGAGAAGACTTCGATCTCACTGACAGAAAATTCAAAATTACTGTCATGAAGAAACTCAATGAGGTATAAGAAAACTCAGAAAGATAGTTCAATGAATTAGGAATAAAATTAATGAACAGAAGGAGTACTTCACCAAAGAGATTGAAACTCTAAAAAACAAATAAACAAATTCTGGAACTGAAGAACACAATTAATGAGATAAAAAAATTAGAAAGCATAGGAAATAGAGCAGACCATATGGAAGAGAGAATTAGCAGGCTTGAAGATAGAAATCTAGAAATAATTCAGGTGGAAGAGGAGAGAGATCTAAGATTTTCTAAAAAATGGAGAAATTCTATGAGAAATATCTGACTCAGTTAGGAAAAACAACATAAGGATGAATGTTGGGGTATCTCAAAAGGAGAGGAGAGGGAGAAAGGAGCAGAGAGCTTATTTAAAGAAATAATAGCTGAGAACTTCCAAAACCTGGAGAAGGAACTGGATATACAAGTACATGAAGCTAGTGGAATACCAAATTTTCTCAACAAAAAAAGACCTTCTCCAAGGCACACTATATTAAAACTATCAAAAGTCAACGACAAAGAAAGAATATTAAAGGTGGCCAGAGAGAAGAAAATAACTTACAAAAGAACTCCCATAAGGTTATCAGAGGATTTCTCAGCAGAAACTCTACAGGCTAAGAGAGAGTGGAATGATATATTCAAAATATTGAAAGATAAAAACTGTCAGCCAAAGTTATCCTTCAGACATGAAGAAGAAATAAAGGCTTTCTCAGTCAAACAAAAGCTGAGGGAGTTCATCGCCACCAGATCTGCCTTACAAGAAGTGTTGAAAGGAGCCCTCCTGCCTGAAACAAAAAGGCAAAAATATACAAAGCTTTGAGCAAGGTGATAAATAGACAGAATCAGAAAATTGCAACTATACGTCAGAATAGGTTAGTAAACACTTAATTATAACATAAAGGCTAAAGGGAAAGTATCAAAAATAACTACAACCACTTCAATTTGGTAACAAACTCATAATACAAAAAGGAATAACTTTTGACAACAAAAGTTCCTTGAAGAGGAAGAGGAATGGGACAAAATCCACATAGGCTAATGGAAACAAAATGCTATCAGCAGAAAAAGGACTGTCTCATCTATGAGAATTTTTATATAAACCTCATGGTAACCACAAAACAAAAAATCAGAACAGAGTCACGAAATATAAAAAAAGAGAGGAAACTGAGAAACACATCACAGAAAACCACCAAACTGAAATGACAGACAGAAACACAAGGAAAAAAAACAATGGAAACATAGAACAACCAGAAAACAAAAGATAAAATGGCAGTATTAAGCCCTCATATATTAATAATCACCCTAAATGTAAATGGATGGAATTTACCAATCAAAAGACACAGAGCGGCTGGATGGAAAACAAGATCCAGGGCCGGCCCAGTGGCGTAGCAGTTAAGTTTGTGCATTCTGCTTTGGCGGCCCGGGGGTTGCTGGTTCGGATCCTGGGCATGGACATACTCATCGCTCATCAAGACATGCTGAGGTGGCATCCCACATAGAAGAACTAGAAGGACCTACAATGAGGATATACAACTATGTACGGGGGCTTTGGGGAGAAAAAAGAAGAAAAAGAGGAAGATTGGCAACAGATGTTAGCTCAGGGCCAATCTTCCTCAAAAAATAAAAAAAATAAAAATAAAAAAAAACAAGATCCAACAACATGCTGCCTCCAGGAGACCCATCTCAGCTCTAAAAACAAACACAGGCTCAAAGTGAAGGGATGGAAGATGACACTCCAAGCAAATGGCAAGCAAAAGAAAGTGGATGTAGCCATATTTATAGCAGACAAAATAGACTTCAAGACAAAAAAGAGAACAAGAGACAAAGAGGGACATTATATAATGATAAAAGGAACATTCCACCAAAAAGACATAACATTTATTAATATATATGTACCTAACATAGGAGCACCAAAGTATAAAAAGCAACTATTAACAGACCTAAAGGGAGAAATTGACAGCAACACAATAATATTAGGGGACCTTAACACTCCACTAACATCAATGGATAGATCATCCAGACAGAGTAAACAAGGAAACATTGGCCTTAAACGAAACACTAGACCAGATGGACTTAATAGACATATATATAGGACATTCCATCCCAAAGCAGCAGAATACACATTCTTCTCAAGTGCACATGGAACATTCTCAAAGATAGATCATACGCTGGGAAACAAAACAATTCTCAATAAATTTAAGAAGATTGAAATCATCTCAAGAATCTTTTCTGACCACAATGCTATGAAACTAGAAATCAACCACAAGAAAAAAGCTGGAAAAGCCACAAATATGTGGAGACTAAACAACATGCTACTGAACAACTATTGGATCAATGAAGAAATCAAAAGAATAAATCTTAAAATACCTGGAGACAAATGAAAATATACCAAAACATATAGGATGCAGGAAAAGCAGTACTAAGAGGGACGTATATAGTAATACAGGCCTACCTCAAGAAACAAGAAAATTCTCAATTACACAATCTAACACTGCACCTAAAAGAACTAGGAAAAAAAGAACACATGAAGCCTAAAGTCAGTAGAAGGAAGGAAATAATAAAAATTAGAGCAGAAATAAGTGAAATAGAGACTAAAATTACAATAGAAAGGATCAATGAAACTAAAGGCTGGTTCTTTGAAAAGATAAACAAAATTGAAAAACCCTTAGCTAGACTAGTAAGAAAAAAAGAGAGAAGGATCAAATAAGTAAAATCAGAAATGAAAGAGGAGAAATTAGAATTGATACCACAGAAATACAAAGGATTATAAGAGAATACTATGAAAACCTATATGTCAACAAATTGGATAACCTAGAAGAAATGTATAAATTCTTAGAATCATACAATCTCCCAAAACTGAATCAAGAAGAAACAGACAATCTGAACAGACCAATCACAAGTAAAGAGATAGTAATCAAAAACCTCCCTCAAAACAAAATTTCAGGACCAGATTGCTTCTCTGGTGATTTCTACCAAATGCTCCAAGAAGATTTAATACTTATCCTTCTCAAACTCTTCCAAAAAATTGAAGAGGACAGGACACTTCCTAACTCATTTTATGAGGCCAACCCTGATACCAAAGCCAGACACAGACAACACAAAAAAGGAAAATTACAGGCCAATATTGCTGATGGACATAAATGGAAAAATCCTCAACAATATATTAGCAAATTGAATACAGCAATATATTAAAAGTATCATATACCACAGTCAAGGGTATTTGTGGGATTTATTCCAAGGACACAGGGATGGTTCAACATCTGCAAATCAGTGAACGTGATACACCACATTAACAAAATGAAGAACAAAAATCACAAGATCATCTCAACAGATGCAGAGAAAGCATTTGACAAGATTCAACATCCATTTATGATAAAAACTCTGAATAAAATGGGTATAGAAGAAAAGTACCTCAACATAATAAAGGCCACACAAGACAAACCAAGAGCTAATATCATACTCAACAGTGAAAAACTGAAAGCTATTACAGGAACAGGAACAAGACAAGGAAGCCCACTCTCATCACTCTTATTCAACATAGTATTGGAAGTCCTAGCCAGAGCAATTAGGAAAGAAAAAGAAATAAAAGGGATCCAAATTGGAAAGGAAGAAGTGAAACTGTCACTATTTGTGGATAACATGATTCTACATATAGAAAACCCTAAAGAATCTACCAAAAAAGTATTAGAAATAATAAATGAATACAGTAAAGTTGCAGGGTATAAAACCAACATACAAAAATCACTTGCATTTCTACACACAAACAATGAAGTAGCAGAAAGAGAATTCAAGAATATAATCCCATTTATAATCACAACAAAAAGAATAAAATACCTAGGAATAAATTTAACCAAGGAGGTAAAAAGATATGTACACTGAAACTAGAAGACATGTTGAAAGAAATTGAAAAAAACAAAGAAATGGAGAGATATTCTGTGCTCATGGATTGGAAGAATTAACATAGTTAAAATGCCCATACTTCCTACAGCAATCTACCAATTCAATGCAATCTCAATCAGAATCCCAGCAACATTTTTCACAGAAATAGAACAAAGAATCCTAAAATTTAAATGGAATGACAAAAGACCCTGAATAGCCAAAGCAATCCTGAGGAAAAAGAACAAAGCTGGAGGTATTACACTCCCTGATTTCAAAATATACTACAAATCTGTAGTAATCAAAACAGCATGGTACTGGCACAAAAACAGATACACAGATCAATGGAACAGAACTGAGACCAGAAAAGAAACCACACATCTACGGATAGCTAATCTTTGACAAAGGAACCATGAACATACAACGGAGAAAGGAAAGTCTCTTTAATTTGTTGGGAAAACTGGACAGTCACATGCAAAAGAATGAAAGTAGACCATTATCTTACAACATACACAAAAATGAACTCAAAATGGATTAAAGACTTGAATGTAAGACCTGAAACCATAAAACTCCTAGAAGGAAACATAGGCAGTAGACTCTGTGACATCAGTCTTAGCAGTATCTTTTTGAATATCACGTCTCCTCAGGCAAGGAAGACAAAAGGAAAAATAAACAAATGGGACTAGATCGGACTTAAAAGCCTGTGCATGGCAAAGGAAACCATCAACAAGTGAAAAGGACAATATAACAATTGGGAGAAGATATTTGCAAATCATATATCTGAAAATGGATTAATATCCATAATATACAAAGAACTCATATAACTCAACAACAAAAAGACAAACAACCCAATTAAAAAATGGGCAGAGGATATGAACAGACATTTTTCCAAAGAAGATATACAGATGGCCAACAGGCCCATGAAAAGATGTTCAACATCACTAATTATTAGAGAAACGCAAATCAAAACTACAATGAGATATCACCTCATGCCCTTCAGAATAGCTATTATTAAAAAGACAAGAAATAAGAAGTGTTGGAGAGGATGTGGAGAAAAAGGAACCCTCATATGCTGCTGGTGGGAATGTAAATTGGTGCAGCCACTATAGAAAACAGTATGGAGATTTCTCAAAAAATTAATAGAACTACCATATGATCCAGCTATTCCACTTCTGGGTATTTACCCAAACACAAAAACACTAATTTGAAAAGATACATGCACTCCTGTGTTCATCGCAGCATTATTCACAATAGCCAAGACTTGGGAGAAACCTAAGTGCCCATCAACAGATAAATGGATAAAGAAGATGTGGCATGCACATATACAATGGAATACTACTGACCCATACAAAAGGCAAAATCTTGCCATTCATGACAACATGGATGGACCTTGAGGGTATAATACTAAGCAAAAAACGTCAGACAGAGAAAGACAATTACCATATGCCTTTATTCATATGTGGAAGATAAACAAACCAACAAATACATAGATATGGAAAACAGATTGGTGGTTACCAGGGGAAGGCATCAGGAGGAGGACGAAAGGGGTAAAGAGGCACATGTGTATGGTAACGGACGGCAACTAAACTTTTGGTGGTGAACACAATGCAGTATATACAGAAGTCAAAATATAGTGATGTACACCTGAAATTTATATAATATTATAAACCAATGTGACCGCAATAAAAAAATAAGTGAATAAATAGAAATCAGTCAAAATCTGACTATTAGTGTGCTCACTGCTACTAGGTGTCACTGCTTCTAAGCCCTCTGGGAAGGCCATTATGAAACACACTTGTGAGCGTGTGTGTGTACATGCACATGTGTATATTTATACACATATACCTCTATCTCTATATTACACACACTGTTTTTTTTAAATGTCTTTTGTGTTTTGGCTTTTGGACAAAATATCTTTTCTTATACCTCTGAGAGTATTAATTAGGGGATTAAAAATATTATTTTCTGTTCCTCATTGTCTTTGTTTCATCTGAGTTTCCTTTTTCTTTTTTGCCATTTTGGTGTCTGTCTCTTTCACATGGGGAGTTGTCTGAAATATCTAATGGTCATTGACTGTCATTTTATATTTAAGAGTGATGCACAAGGGATTTCTGGTTCTCTGTAATGGTGAAATAGTTTATTCAGACCAACTTTTCCATGAAAACAACTAAAGATGTTGGTGAAAAGCATAAAAATGTCTTCTTAGAAGCAACATAGATGGGACTACACATTGGTACAACTGTTTTGGAGAGGAATTTGCAATATCAACAAAACTACATATGCACTTACCTTTTGAGCCATCAATCAACTTCTAGAATTTACCCTGAAGATATACCTTTGCAATATGAAAATGCAGATGCACAAACTTATTAATTGCAACATTATTTGTAATTGAAAAATACAGGAAACAATCCAAGTGCCCATACATAGGAGAATGGTTAAATAAGCTATACTATATCCACACAAAGTAATACTATGTAGCAAAATAAATAATAAAGAAGATTTCTATGAACTGACATGGAGTGATATCCAGGATGTATTGTTAATTGAAAAAGAAAAATCTAGAATAGTATATATCTACAATACACCTTTAGTGTAAGAAAGGAGAGATAAGAAAATACACATGTCTGCTTGTTTGTGAAGAAAGAAGAGAAAAGAGAGAAAGCAAGCAAGCAAGCAAGAAAGAAAGAAAGAAAAAGAAAAGAAACTTAGGAAGAATAAACCAGAAACTAATGCGATTGTTTACTGAGGCTAATGCGTGGGAACTGACTCGAAAGCATAAGGGTGCTAGAATAGGATAGAAGTGATGAGAGAAGGGCATTTCTTTGATTTACTTTTTATATGTTCCGAATTTTAGAACCATGATAATGTTTCACATACTTAAGGAAAAAACATTAATAAGGGTGGGGAATAAAAAAAAGTAGAACACAGAAATAAATGAACCTAGATATATTTTAAACAGATAACATGACCACACTGAAAGGGGATGAGAGATAACTTTGAACACAATATTTTGACTATATGCCCTCAGGCTAAAGACTGAAAGAACTGTAAACAAATATTGTGCCCTAGTTAGCAGGTATGGGTTAGCAATTATGAAACTACTTTATGCATTCCATAATGGGGTAAGTAGACATATTTTAGATAATGAGAGCTTGGTTTTTCACTGTTAGAGAAGGGAGTTAACCCATGGGAAGGGGGAAGGCTAGACTGAACTCTAAGTTGTTGGGTTGAAATTTTTGGGTGCAAAACTGTAAACTGATGGAAATATCTATCTATATCTAGATCTATATACACATATGTATATAGACATATATATACACATATACACTTTTTCTCATATATCCACAAGAAAAGAAAACTTCAAGCCAATATCTCTCATGAACACAGACACAAACATCCCTAACAAAATATTAGCAAATCAAATCCAGCAATATATTAAAAAAGGACAATACCTCACAATCAATGAAAGAAATCAAAGATCTAGATTAATACATCTATACCCTGGTTCATGGATTAGAAAACTCAATACTTGAAAGATGTCAATTCTTCCCAGTTTGATTGAAATATTCAACACAGACTTAATCAAAATCCAAGAAAACTTTGTAGAAGATATCAACAAGCTGATTCTACAACATATACAATCCGTATAATGTATGCAAAAATAGCCAAGATAACTCTGAAAAAGAAAAATATACTTGGAAAACACATTTCCAGACTTCAAGACGACAGTGATTATGACAGTGTGACACCGGTAAAAAGACAGACACACAGGTCAACAGAACAGAAGAGAGAGGCCGGAAGTAAACAAGTGGTGCTAGAACAGCTGGACGTCCATTTGCAAAACAAAACAAAACAAAAGGATCTCAACACATATATCATACCTTATACAAAAATCAAATAAAAATGGACCACAGACCTACATGTAAAACAACACTATACAATTTCTAGAAGAAATGTAGGAAAAAACCTGCATGACCTTAGGCTTGGTGGTGGGTTTTTAGATACAACCCCATAAGTAAAACCCATGAGAAAAATACATAAATTGGACTTTACAAAAACAGAAAGCTTTTGCTCTTTGAAAGACATGGTTAAAACAATTAAAAGACAAGTCACAGACTGAGAGAAAATATATGCCAATCACATATCTGATAAAGGATTCATATCCAAAATATATTAAAAACTCTTAAAATACAACAATAAGAAAATGATCAATCTAATAAAAAAATGAAAAGTCCAATTAAAAAAATGGCAAAGGATCTGAACAGACATTTTACTAAAGATGACATACAGTTGGCAAATAAGCATATGAAAGGTTCTCAGCATCATTCGTCACTGGGAAATGAAAATTAAAACAATGAGATACCAGCTAAAATCTAAAAATCCTACAATACCAAAACACTGAGAGGATGGAGGGTAACAGTAACTCTCCTTCATTATTCATGGAAATGAAAAATATGGTACAGCCATTTTGGAAGACAGCATGCAAGTTTCTTACAAGTTAATCATAGACATCCTATGATCTAGTAAGTGCACAGAATCTTTGCTATCTAGACAGATTACACAGAAAAAAGAATAACCCTTCTTTTTGTAGGCAAAGGCCATAAACAGCAAACCAAGGAAACACACCCATAAAAATTGAGGAACCTTTCCTAAGATTTCAGATTTTACGGTGTTTTTAGATGCAGGTATTATAAACCAAGGCAAATAAAATTTACTTTCTAAGTTTATTACACTCCCAAAGGCAACTAAAACTCAGATAAAACTCTGCAGTCTCACCGACTTTAAAACCAGACAGCAGAGTTTGGAGGGAAAAAGCAGCTGGAAAGTGAAGGGAGAGAATCCTAGAAAGGAGAAAGCCATAGAGCAGGAGCCAAATTCTGCATATAAACTTTGTCCAGACTTCTAACCCCTGATATACCCATGTGTTGGCAGGTCCCAAGCAGCCCGACGTAGGCTAAAAGAACCTCTGTATCAGCTGCAGCCCACTAGAGGGGAGACAAGGCTCAAACAAACAAACAACCCTTACTCTTTAGAGAAACATAACAAAATCACAAAAATTACTAGAAATACAAAGAAACAGGAACATGTGAGCCATAGACAAAAGAAAAGGTGATCGATGGAGGCTGATTCTGAGAAAGAGCAGTCGCTAGAATTAGCAGAAAAGGATTTGGAAACTAAGCTCAAAGACATAAAAGTAAATATGCTCACTGTATGAACAAATAGGAAATCTCAGTAGAGAAAGAGAAATTATAAAAAGAACCAAATGAAAATTCTAGAACTTAGAAATATACTATTGGAATAAAACATTTCACTAGATGGTCACACAGAGTTATGGAAAATAATAAATGCTAAACTATGCTTGCAAAATACTGGAGTTGTCTGGGTAGTGTAGTGGGGGACGTGCAGGTGGGGGAGGTAAAAGGTTTCTTCTGCGCCAAGTAGAGGAGGTGAGTAGGGAAGAATCAGTGTTGCGAAGAGGGGCTCAGAGGGGGAAAACAGTTGGTATTTTTTGTCTACAAACAAAAGGAAAGTTATGAGTGACTGATGACTAAAGCAGGGAAAATGAACAGCAATGATTAATGGGATGAAAACATACAAAGGAACATGAAAATTAACAAGGGGAAGAAGTGGAATTAATAACGTCAAACTCACAAAAATAAGATAAAAGTAGAAGACAAACATTCTTTAAAGAAAGTAATAAATACAGAGTAAGATAGAAGGAATAAAATCAAATATCACAGTCTAAATATGAACTGAACTAACCCATTAAAAGACAAAGACTGTTAGATTAGGTGAAAAATTAAAAGCCAACTGTAAGTTATCACACACACATACACAATTAAAGCAAGCAAAGACAGGTTGACAACATCACAAATGGACTGTGATGGTTTCTGAGGTGTCAACCTGGCCAGGCTACAGTAAGAGGACAGAAGGGAGGCTGGCAAACTTCCGGGACCTTCAGTGGAGACAAAAAGCATGATAAGAGAACCGTGCCGTGCAAATCCTATGGGAGCAAATGTGAAAACGTACAGGAAATGGATGATTTCCTGGCAATTCCAACCACCAGAATGATCCAAGAACTACCAGAGCATCTGAAGTGAGCAACTGCCCCAGTGAAGACAGGAAGGTCAGCAGACACTGACCAGAGGAAAGGGCGCCTCAGCCGCACCCACGTTTCAGAGATCAGCATTGAATTCCTGATAGTTCAGTTATTCTAGGATGGGGGAAAGGTGAGCCCCCATTCTCCTCTCCCTCAGTCTTTCTGAAGCCAGAATAATCAGAATTCCCATAGCTAATAAATTCAGTAAAAAGGAAACTGTGTACCAATCTCACATACTAATATGGAGTCAAAAGTTTATCAAAATATTGGCAAATAGAATCCGGTAACGTATCAATCTCTAAGCAGGGATTATTCCAGGAATATAAGGTATTTTAATATAAGATGAAAACGTATCAATAAACTAAAGAAGAAAACCCATATGGATTTATCAACAGATGCTGAGAAGGCATTTCCTAGAATTCAGCAGCCAAACTTTTTTTTTTCTTTTAACTATTTTATTGACGTCATCTTGGCTTATAACATTCTGTAAATTTCAGGTGTATATTATGATATACCACAAGCTTGTTAATTCTTAAACCGAATAAAGAGGACCGTCTGTTCTGCTGGGTGGGAGTTTCTGTAACAGGAGCGGGCTGATGCGGGCCGCCTAGTGCGGGAAGCGCCCTCACCTGGCCCGCGGACCCTCGCCCCTCACCGCCGGAGCCGCAGGGCCTGCGTCCGGCCCCGCCAGGCTCCTTGGCGCGGAGCCCGAAGCCAGGTGCAGCCGAGACCCACGTGCTGAGGGAAGTGGCCGCGCGGACTCTAAGAAAGATGGTGGGGACAGGCTGACCTGTGGTCAGGGGCCAGAAGGAGAGTGCGTTCCTTGGCAGAGGTGGCGGCCACGCGCTGGGAGCCTGGCACGAGGCAGAGAGGATACCTGAATGCCCCGGGGCCGAGCTCCCGCCGCGCTCCCGCAGGGGCTGCACTCCTCCGGCTCCGCTACAGGGCCGTAGGGCTGGGGGACCTCCAGGGCTGCGGGTGGCGGGTGGCGGAGGGAGGCAGGGGGCGGGGGAGACCGCCCTGCTCTGGCCCGGCCATGCCCACGGCCCCGCAGTCCGCTGTCCCAGCGCGCCCCTCTGAGCAGTTGGCCCCGGTGGGCCGCCTCTGCTCGTTCGGGCTCTCCCCGCTGGTAAACCCCGTAGTTGTCGTGCGCGGTGTTTACAGAACATAAGGCTCTTCAGGAATAGATCAGTTTATAGGAGAAATGCCTGGAGTTCCACAGAACTATCAGCAAATATCTTAACTATCAAATCACTAAAGACATTGCAGTTAACACCAGGAATGAGAAAGCAATGCCTATCACCATTATTTTTTAATATTTTCTTGAACATTTTAGAATGTAATAAAACAAGAACATTACCTTTTTTGCTGATGATATGAATGTAGACTCTAGTAAGCCCAAGAGAATAGCGGGGGAAAAAAACAAACAACCAACGAATAAGGATAATTGTGCAAATCTGGTTAAGTACATAGGAAAGAAATGTTAAAATAAATCAACCACTTTATGTTCTAGCAATAAAAATCTAGATGTGAAATGGGAAGACAAATTTTAAATTACACAGGGAAATTTTTAACAAAAAAGACTGAGGGCCAATATTAAGAATCTGTAATATTAAAAGACATTAAACAAAATCTTAAAAAATGGAAAGGTCTCCTATGTTCTTGGCTGTATAGATTTTCCATATTATGTCACTTCTCTCAAGATTAACATCTAAATATAACACAATTTCCAGTTAGAATCGAATTAGGGGAAAAAACAGGGTTTTTTCCCATAATTGAATAAAATATTCTTAAAGTTCTTATGTTGAACAAATGCCTATGAGGATAGCTCATAAAGGGTAGAGGGGAGATTTGCCATACTAGTTATCAGAACCTACCCTAAAGTCACCTTGAGCAAATCAATACAGTATTGGTGTCCTAATGGACAAATAGATCAGTGGAATAGAGGAGAGAATTTAGCATTAGATCCCAGTTTACATGAGAAGTGAGTACACGACAAGTGTGGAAGATCAATGAGGATAGACTAGTGAATACCATGATGCCAGCACAACCATCCACTTTTCTGGTAATTTTCTGATAAAATTTTATCAGCATCTTACATCTGATATAAAAACAAGCACATTGAAATTTAAATATAAAATTAGAACAATAAAAATCTTATAAGAAAATCTGGGAAGTAAGGGTGATACAGATACTCTTCAACCAAGTAATTCTATACCTGAGAATCCATCCCATATGATAAAGCCTGGAAATCTAGAGCCATAGAAGAAAATTTAGTCATGTATGACTATATAAAAACTTAAAACTTTAAAAATGGTTTCTATGATATCTTTTGATACCAAAGGCATGAAAAAATGATATTGCTAAGAAAGCTTATAATGCAGATGACAAATGATTAATTTCTCTATTATACAAAGAAAACTTACAAATTGACCCAAAACAAACATCTAGTGGAAATGAGCAAAGTATATAAATAGGCAAGTCACAGAAGAGAAATTACAAATGGCCACCAAATAAATGCAAAGATGTTCAAATTTACTAGGAAGTCAGGGAAATGCAAATTAAAGTAACAATTGAAAGGTCTCTACTCCCATCAGACAGGCAAAACTAAAAAGAAATGTAATGCCTATTACTTACTGGTTCAGGAGGTGGGGGATAGTGTTTTTACATATTGCTATAGGAATGTGAAGCATTACATTCCTAATACCATAATGTTCTTGGAAAGCAATCTGGCAACATCCCTTAAAACTAACATTTCAAATATTCTTCAACCCAGGAATTCCACTTCTGAGAATCTGTGATCCCATGGGTCAATTAATAAAGACCTGTTATCATGAATGCTTACTAAAGCATCGTTCACAGTGGTCAACATCTGGAAACAAAAATGTTGCCCATCACTGGCATTCTTATTAAATGTTTAAGTAAATTTATTTAAATGTTTGTAATCAATGATTAATGTTAATGTATTAGATATAATTAATAAGTTTTGATGAGTTGTGTTAGTAATGTTTGGAAGTTTTTGTTGAACATACTTATATATTTAGCTGAGAAATTGCACCAATAGTAATATGCATTCCTTTTATGCCCCCCAGATCCCTTGGATATTTCAAGATCCTAATAATGAAGAAAGTGACAATAGGAGAGTAATATCCATTTGGAAAAATAAACGCATATAAATAGCAACTTACAGAAGAATAAATATGTATAAAAATGCTCATCTTCACCAATAATTAGAAATTATTTACAATTAGAATTACTATTTTGGAGGGAATTTGTTTGGTTTTTTGTGACTCAATACACAATCAATTTTTACATCTCACGAAAGTTTTGAAAATACATACTCAACATTCACAGTTTCCTAATTTCCACGTATGCTACATGCTTTACTATAGCTTCCTTTCCCATGGCTGCCCCTGCACTCATGCTGTCTCAGGGTTGCTTCTGATGTTCACACTCTGGGCTTGGTCATGCTTGGCCCTGTTACTGGTCTCTTTCAAAGTTACACTTGCACCAAACAGTGCAGGAGTTTGGAAGCTGGAACCCTATCAAGATCTTTTGCTTGGGGTTGGGTGGGAAGGAGGGGTATGGAGGAGTGGCGTAGCTCCCCCTCCAGCTCATCCCCTAATGTTCATCCTGAGTGTAACCTCTTCACAACCACAGCCTCTCCATTTCACCCATTCAAAGAGTTTTCCTGCTCTGAAGGCGGTGGTGGGGGGGAATTGGAGACTGAGTATGGTTTGGTGGGCATAGCTGTCCACTTTTGAGACCCAATCCCACATACTGGAAGCAAACAAGTGCAGTTTCTCAGCAGGATCCTGAGTATATTTGGTTAGCATTCTGACCAGGAGCAGGAAACCTGCTTACTTGCAGTCCCTGGGAACACACTCCAACAGAATGTAAGCTGGCTCCCGGGGAACAAGAACTTTGTCTTCTTCAATACTGTATTCCCAGCACTTGGAATGATGCCTGGTGCAGAGCAGGTGCCCAGTGTTTGTAGAATGAATGAATGAACAGATCCTGTTTGTCAGGGAATCATGCTTGGGCTGGGGGTGCTGAGTCATACTTGCATCAAATCCCATCACCCAAATCTGAATGGCTACATTTGGTCCCAACCCTGCAATTTAGTCTTGATGCCTAAAGGGTAAGCCATTACTGCCTCTCCCCTTTCTCCAAACAGAGTGAGGGTCTCTTCAGGTTTCTTTAAAAAGTAGAGCTTCTCCAGTATTGATTTTGCTCTAAATATTTCCCCAACAAAACTGGATTTTCCAAATCTCACTCCATAGCACCTATGGCTTCATGTAGAAGTCTCCAGTTATTTTATTCTTCTTGTGTCTGATTGTGTGGGATCAGAACTTGACATGTAAGCCCCAGCCACTTTTATGATTACCCAATACCCATTTGAGGATTTCTGCATTACATTAGGAGTTATCTCTTTCAAAAATACTTTTTCACTAGCAAATGATCAATACTTTAGATTTAACCAAGAGTTACTAGCATTATTGTTCACCCCTTCCTTATTTATCTTCTGCTTTCTTGAGATGTTCATATTGACTTAATTTTTGCTTCTCTTGGTTATTTGTAATTTTTTAAAGAATATAATTTACTTTCTGAATCCTTACATGTCAGAACTTGTATTTTGCTTGAACATCTGTTTGACAACTTGGTTGGCTATGGCTCTACTGACTTCTATCACTCAGTGTTTTCAGGTAAGTCAGATGTTAGTTCTGATTCTCTTTCAAATGCAGGTATCTGGGACCTATGTATTTTTTTTTTTTCACTTATCTTCATAATTCCCCAAATTTTCTTAACCAAGATTAACCAAATTCTCCTAGTATTTCTAAGTTATTGTTCCATATATTTTGCTGCTAGGTTGTTTGATGTGAAAATGTTTGTTGTATTTTCCTGGTCTTGGTGGAACAGACCTTTTTTGGCAATCTGTCTGGCAAATGTTGAACCACTTTTGATCTCAGGTCTTGGATCTTACCTTAGCTCAGGAAAAACTTCTCATGTTATTTTGGGAGTATCATCTCCCCAAGACTCAATCCCTATTTTCTTCTCTCCTTCTGGATGCCTGGACATTGGCACAGGCCCGGGAGTCACATAACATGTTTTAGATCCCTTCACTTCCTAGCAAGTCACAATCTCTCTGAGCCGTAGTTTCTTCATCTGTAAACTGAGGACAGGAATAGTACTGACAAGGGAGGCAAAGACAAGTGATTTTCGTTATCTTCCCAGAATCTGAAATTTTAAGGTAAAGCATGAGACTTTTAAGAAATTTCTACCTGTAGCTTTGCATCTTAACTTATGCCTCTTCCTTCAAATAGGGCTGGTTCCAGTGGGAAAACTTCAGACACCTGAACAGAGAAAGAGCTCGGGATGATGTCAGGAGACCTCAGCCCTGTCTTGGCTGTGTGGCCCTGGACAGCCTTAACTCCCTGGACTCACCTGTAAAACGTCTGTGTTAGTTTCAAAGTTTGGTTTTGATTTTCTTTTTTTAAGCAAAATTTTCACTGTCTACGTAGAATAAGCAAACAACAAGGTCTCCTTCAGTGGCTTTTTATTCACTGGCCTAATTGCTAAGGAGAAAAGGCAAATTAAAATTTAAATAAGATCTCAGGAAATTTCAAAATGATTATTTCTGTTATGAGAACTTACCATGGTATTTGATAAAATAAAATCTTAAGAACCCTGCCTACTGATGCCTATATCTAAATAGTCACTCAACTTCTAAAATTTTAGACAGAGCTAAAGACTCCATGATCGAGCTTTTGAAGTACTAAGTTATAAGAATGAGAATTCTCAAAGTTCCTCTAGTTTTGGTCCATTTTAGTGAAAGCATTTCAAGTGGTTTACTCCCAAAGTAGTAGTACACTATTGTTGAATCTGCTTATTTTGATGCAAAAGGGCAGAACAAAATGGAAGTTTTAAATGTGATCACACAATCTTTAGTGTTTCAAATAAACTTTTCTATAGAAAAAAGATAATCCAAGTGTTAAAATTATAATTTACAAAATTTTCTAGGGTCAAATTTTGAAAAGATATTTTTTTAAATTTTATTGAGGTCATAATAGTTTATAACATTGTGAAATTTCAGTTGTACATTATTATTTGTCAGTCACCATATATGTGTCCCTTCACCCCTTATGCCCACCCTCAATCCCCTTCCCCTCTGGTGACCACTAATCTGTTCTCTTTGTCCATGTATTTGTTCATCTTCCACACATGAGTGAAATCATACGGTGTTTGTCTTTTGTCTGGCTTATTTCACTCAACATAATACCCTCAAGGTCTATCCATATTGTTGCAAATGGGATGATTTTGTCTTTTTTTTTTTTTTTTTATAGCTGAGTAGTATTCCATTGTATACATATACATTCATCAGTCGATGGGCACTTGGGTCGCTTCCACATCTTGGCTATTGTGAATAATGATGCAATAAGCATAGGGGTGCGTAGGTCTCTGAATTGTTGATTTCAGGTTCTTTGGATAAATACTCAGTAGTGGAATAACTAGGTTATATAATATTTCTTTAATTTTTTGAGCAATCTCCATACTGTTTTCCATAGTGGCTGCACCAGTTTGCATTCCCACCAGCGGTGTATGAGGGTTCCCTTTTCTCCACATCCTCTCCAACACTTGTTGTTTCTTGTTTTGGTAATTATAGCCATTCTAACAGGTGTAAGGTGATATCTCGTTGTAGTTTTGATTTGCATTTCCCTGATGATTAGTGATGTTGAACATCTTTCATGTGCCTATTGGCCATCTGAATATCTTCTTTGGAAAAATGTCCATTCATATCCTCTGCCCATTTTTTGATCAGGTTGTTTTTTTGTTGTTGAATTGTATGAGTTCTTTATATATTTTGGAGATTAACCCCTTGTTGGATATATGACTTGCAAATATTTCCTCCCAGTTGGTGGGTTGTCTTTTCGTTTTGTTCCTGGTTTCCTTTGCCATGCAGCAGCTCTTTGAAAGGGCATTTAAAAAAAAAATGTGTCCTAATTATTAAGCTGGTTGAGAAAGGTAAGAGCCATCGTTGCCCTTTAGTCAACAAATATATGCCATGTGCAAACTATGTGGACAGGGTTTTGCCCTCAGGTGCTTAGAAGAGTTAAAAAAAAATACACACATCTTGGAGAAGATCTAATAAGCTGTAATAAATGTTCATAGGGAAAATAAGTTACCTTTCAGTGGGTGAGACCACAGACGGTATTCTGAATGGAAGAGCTATTAAGAAAGGGCTGGAGGATGGGTCAGATTTTGGCGTGTGGAATTCAGGGGGAGGACCAGAGAAAGCAAGCATTCCAGGGATGGAGAACAGGACAACTGAAGGCAAAGAGATGGATCCGCACAAGGAACAGTGAGTAACTTCATATGGAAATACTAGGAAGAGGGGAAAATGGGCAGACATTGTTAAGATTGGAAGAGAATTGTCAGGGTCCTTCAAATCACTGACTAGTACTAACCTGAAGCTCCCTTAGTACACGTACAATTTTGGAATAAATATGGAAGTATTATATGAAAGAATTTATGAAAGAAAATACAACAGCAACTAGCACTTTACTACTGCAAAAGGTAATTTAACTTAGAAAACTGGGGATGAATTGAACTCATCTGCCTGAAGTTTTTAAACAAAATGGTCTTCAGGATGCTTATAAGGGTGTATATTTGTTACAGCCATTGATCAGCATTAATGCTGGGGTGGGAAATGCTGACATACCTTAAAATCTTAAATAGGGCATGGCTTAGGCTATTAACCTACTTACACAATGAACATTCCTAGGGCATGACAATCTGGTTACAGGAGACTTCTTAGAAATGTCATCAGCTGTGTGTGTGTGTAAATACTAATAACAGATCATTTATTATTTTTAAAAACAGAGCAGTTTACCAACATCATTCCAACAAGACTGCTGACTACACCAACACCACTTTCAAAGGAGCCTCAAGAAAAAGATTAAAGTTCTCTAATTACAAATAGAATAAACCGAAAGTTAAGCCTTTCCAAAAATTCTAATGTTATAAAACAGAAAACTTCCATACCTCAGAACCCCAGGGATTTGACGTTAGTATTATTATAAAAGGACTATCTGCCTGTTTTCAAAAAAGATTCAATTTACAAACCTTTCCACTTGACCATTTATAATAAACATTGGTTTACATTTCAAGTATGCCTCTATTGAGTAAAGCAAGATTAGACTGTTTACATTTTTTAAAAAGAAAACTTGTTCATTAGGAGAAAACCATTTTCATCTGCAACAATGGCAGCCTAAATAACAGTACAGAAAACTCCTGTATGGATACAACAGTACTGAGAACTCCTTTATGGATACAATCTCCATTAAGCACTGTGCTCTTTTTCTGTTTCATTTCTAAAGCAGTCAGAACCTGGGAATTGATGTTTTCTGCCATAACAGTATATCAGAGAGAAACTGTTTCCACTTCCTTCAAGGTAAACCAGCACCTCTACAGAATGACAACCGAAACTAGCTGTAGTCAGGGTTCTCCAGAGGAACAGAACCAATAGGATGTGTATATAAATATATATAGAGAGAGATTTATTCTAAGAAACTGGCTCACGTGATCGTGGAGGTTGACAAGTCCAAAATCTGCAGGGCAGGCCAGCAGGCTGGACACCCAGCGAAGAGGTGATGTTACAGCTTGAGTCCGAAGGCAGAATTCCCTCTTGCTCGGGAGAACTCAATTTTTTCTCTTAAGGCCTTCAACTGATTGGATGAAGCCCATCCACATTATGGAGGGTAATCTGTTTTATTTAATGTCAACTGATGGTAAATGTTAATAACATCTAAAAAATACCTCCATAGCAACATCTAGACTGGTGTTTGACTAGACTAGACATCTAGTCTGGGTACTGTGGCCCAGCCAAGTTGACACATAAAATTAACTATCACACTAGCCAAGAGTCAAACATCTTCAGAGTACAAAGATTATTGACCCGTGTGTTGAACAGAACATGGGTGAAGTCAAGACATTCTGAGTTTTGATGGTTTATTTTAGTTTTAGGCTGAAATTGCTATTTGACCATTTCTGATCTACAAAAAAGTGTAAGTGGGAACGGCTCAATACAATATTTAGGCTTTCCTGCAGTTGCACGGATGCTGCCATCTTCACTCAGAAGATGCTTGATCAGGAAAGATCCTTCTTCCCATAAAGCTGACTTCTTTGGAACACCCCTAGTAGCACAAAGTGTGCCTTTGACTTAAGAAATGTTGGTTGAATAAATGTTCAATTAATGAAAAGTGATGGTGAAACTCAAGCTATGTATAGCCAGATGGAGCTTTTTCTTCCCCTTAATGGTAAACTGTCAATATGGACTTTC
The DNA here is from genome assembly GCF_057802395.1 of Ceratotherium simum simum. Taxonomy (NCBI): domain Eukaryota; kingdom Metazoa; phylum Chordata; class Mammalia; order Perissodactyla; family Rhinocerotidae; genus Ceratotherium; species Ceratotherium simum. The sequence continues at coordinate 28,825,826 of NC_141930.1, read as the reverse complement.
CATTTAACAATAACATGCAAGTTTTTTAGCCCCACTGGGTCTATGATGCAATAAACAAACTGCATTTCTAATTACTTTTCCATAAGGGAGATTATACCTTAAGTGAATTAATCCCAAACATACTCTTCAAAGTATTCTAACTATAAAAGGCAAAAAACATATTCCTTCTATAAACAGTCCTTGGAATATTTCATATGCATGAATTTAAATAAAAATGTATTGTGTTAATGCTAAGAATTAACAAAGAAATGTTTTTAGATTTGCTGGAATTAAGCACATGGAGAGAGGAACTGCTGACATTGTAATCACCATTCCTTTTCTTTACCTTCCTGAAAGTAGGACAGCCCTAAAACAGGAAAGCCAAAGGTGAAGTAGGAATTTTCCCTATCATACGAAAGAGGTGCTATGAGACGCATAAAACACTATTTCTATGTTGGTTCTTGGACAGATTATTAACTGAATTTTCAGAATTAATGTATCTTTTTGAAGCTGCATTACTGTTTAACTGATGAGTTTTAGATGAAATGATGTGTGTGTGCTCATTGTTTTGGTCCAGATGAATTGTCAAGGGAGGGTTTTCAGCAAATTTTAGACAAATAGCCCAGGGGAACTTCTAAAAGGGTAATTTATAGTATTGACAGACAAGAGTGTTAAAGGAATACTTAATGCCAATTTTATCTCACAGGAACAAGAAACATGATCAATTTATACATTCTAATAGCCTTTTTGGAGTTCTTTTTTGAATTCTCACCTGGATTAAAGTTTTGATGCATCATGTTTTGACTTTTTTATTTACAATTTCTATCCTTCCTTTAAAGGTACAAAAGTTTTAAAACAAAACAAGAAAAAAGAAACCCTAGAACTTTACATTTCATTTCAACAACAAAGTATTGTCCTAGAGCCAGATAGTAGAATCTTATATTTATCAAATGAGAAAATATTTAAAATTCAAAGTGAAGAAAAAAATGTTATACCAAATAGAAATTTATCATCTATTAAAATTTCAGGAAGATCTACATTATCTAAAGCCGTTCTATAATTTTATTCATATATTTTGTGGAGTTCACATATCTTTTTCTTACAGCAAACATAACACTGTAGGCCACAAGAAGCTGCAGTACTATTGTTTAATTAGCAGCAAATTAATATTTTATATCTGGGTAACTGGACAATAAATAGCCTGCTTCTTTGGATGTGGATGTTTAAACTGTAGTATCACTGCAGCTTCATAATGTGATTGCTATTTTACAGAGCTTATACACACACAGAAAATACGGTCTTTGTCTATATTTTATACAAATACAACAGTAGTTTGTGAATACATTTTAAGTACATGATATACATGATAAGCCACTTGATTTCCCAATATCACAGAATAGCAATTTTAAATGCAATAAAAATATACAAAATTCAGCCTGGAATGCAGATTTTTTTCTTTTCTATTTTGACTCAAAACTTTATCATTAGAACATTTTTAGAGTACTAGTCCAAACACGTTTTCATCAGCTAAAAATACAATTTCAGCAGTCCAGCTTATGTTCAGGCATGATGCAATCCATTTTATAATGGATTCCCAGTTTTTGTTAAATTCAGAGGGCTGTTAGTAACAGACAGCATGTTCTTCACTCCACACCATATTATAAAGCCCTCTGCTCCTTCTGCGTTACAGTCACCTTGTGGACAAAAGCTGGGTTTGTTCTGGTAACATTTGCATGTCCAAGATTTCCTTTTGCAAGTGCATATGAATACATTGTGGTGGGTGGTGTAAAAGTTTGTTAATGACAAATTAAGTCACAGTATAAAAATATATTGTACACCTTTACACCTAATGTAGTCCTTTTCTCCTATGGATAAAAAAATACGACTGAACGAGACAGAGAAGTTTGTAGCACCATGAAGAGTTGTATCCCAAGTTACATTAGCAGCATGATCCAACATAATATTGAAGGAGTGTTTCTGAGAAGATAAACATTCATTCTGGTTCATCTGTACCACTGAAGCTTATACAATGAAGTGTTCTATACATTAGCAATAGTTCTGTCATTTCTAGAGCTAGATAACTTATCAAAAGACACTGCCTTCCATCCTCAGAGGGTCGATAAGGTTGTAGAAGGGCCTGGGGTAATCTAAGCATGCCTTCACCAATCTTGGTAGTTATCATCTTGTTTTATATGATCAAAAAGGAGCTCTGTATGGGTTTTCAGTACAAAACTATACAACACAACTTATATGGATCTATGCAATCACAACAGACTACCTGTGTTGTAGACATGGCTGCTGACACAGCATGAGAAAAACAAGACAAAGTCAACTTAGGCACTCATTTGTCGGAGATAACAGTCTGCCATTGCTAATGAAGAATACTCAACATTTAAAAGATCTCCTCCAATGTCACATGGATCTCAGTAGGCTAGAAGCAACTTGGGTGAACTGGTATTTTTTAATTTACATACTGGGAAGACAGTGTGTTTTGAGACACGTAAACCTTGTAAAAAAATAAACCATTGTAAAACCTTTTGAAAAGACACACTGATTCTGTGCAATAACAGCAAATTGATAAGAAAACACTGTAAAAATGTACCTGTTTAAAATACCAACTACCATTTTTGAACACAAAGCATTATATATCAAAGGCCTACATATATATCATCTAATGGCACTTGAAACACATTATAATAAGTCTTAAAATAAAAGGCATAACCTATAAGAAAGTTTCTGTAAAGGTTTAGATTCATTTTGAAAGTGCTATATCTTGTAATATGTGTAGTATAGAGGTTGACCAAGCTCTATTTTTTAAAAAAATATTGGCCTATATATGTGTATTGCTTACTAGATGAATGATCCTGAAAATATGTACTTTTTAACATTCATTATTAGCTTAATAAAGCAATCAGCTCTGGCTCATGTTTCAGTCAGTATATGGTTTTTAAAAACCGCTACTGTCCAAATTAACACAATATATCACTATATTCCACAAATGACTACGAATAATAAAGGATGAGCAACAAGTAGGCAAAAATACATAGCTTGGAAGAAACTCTAAATGAAATTAAACAGTTGCACAAAGAGTGGTGCATGATCAGCCAGGACAACTGAAGTTTTGAAAAAATGAACTTGGTAATAAGATTTTAAAATGCAAATTTTAACAGTGATCAATAACTATAAAGGTGATATTTGCATACATCAATGGATAATATTGCTTACAGTGCCAAGATCCTTCCACACTCACGCTTCTGTGTCTGGTAATCTAATTTGTACACACATGTGGAAGTTCAAACTGAATGAGGTTCAATATCTTGTCTGAGGTCCAAACTCTAAACTGAAATATTTTTACTTAATGATAATCCCCCTTTTTTTTTTTTTAACCAAGCAAAGGCACTACTACACATTTCAAGGATGATGATTCTGGCTGCTGGAGAATGAAAACAGTATTGGCAATAATTATTTTAAATCACATCCATTTGACATAAAAACAAATGTCAACTTTTTTCTAGAAAAAAAAAAGAGCCAGTTCTGTGTTACATCCTTGTTAGATCATTGTGCAATTAAAATAAGTGAGTTTGCCTCATGTTTAATAGAACTTCTCTCAAAAAGGGTTTAGTGACCACTACAGTCAATTTTAAAGACAAATTAGCTGAATTCCCTCTTACTTGGAAGTGTTATTTCAAGTCAGTGGGGCAGCAACAGGCAAAGAGGTGTACATATGAAAATGAAGATCCACAATTTTAACACTGGTGCCCTGAAAGATGTGCCTCCATGTATCTGAATTCCATGCAGGGCGAGAATTGGGCTAAAAATATATATACGTATATGGCGCCATTCCCCATTTCCAAAATGCTTTCTTTAATAAATCCTGATACTCCCTTTTTAATTTTTTATTAGTAGTGAAATACAGCCTACTAAGGCCGACGTCTCAGTTCCTTAATTTGACTTCTCCTTAAGCAAATTTTAGACAAAATAAAGTAGCGCTTCCACACTCGTATTTGTGATTTCTATTTAAAAATAGGTTTTCTATTTATCTGTGCTCTGTCACCAAATTTCTTTTTTTTTTTTAATGGTGATTAAAGCAATATTGAACACTAATCATTCAACTAATGATTCAGGTAAGCAATCTGTTTCACAGAAACTAAAGGCAGCAGTCATCAAGCAGAGCTAACAGCCTACTTTCCGAGCAAATATCCTCCTAATCACAAGCTTAGGAGCAGTTTGAAAAGTTTAAATGTATCTCCTTATTAACATATATAATTTTAATGCCTTTGGAACACACTTTTTTATAAAATGTTATTTTTAATAATAAAATTTAAATACATAAGTATAAACACTACTGCTCCTAAGATTTAAAAAAAATAGGAGCATAATAAAATATCAGGAGCCAAAGCTCCTTAAGAGAGCAACTCTGAATCTATGAAGTGCGATGTGTGTGTGTGTGTGTGTGTACATACATATATAATATATATAGTGAAGCCCCCACTTACATTAGCACAATTTACATTTCTGCACAAATTATACTATTCCCAAATATTTTAAATAATGTATTATTATATTCAGTAATCTGCACTCATTTTTAGAAATTCTTGGTAAACATTGCAATCTGCAGTGATAATTGGCCCTATAAAAAAGCGAAGAAGCTTCCCTACAGGGCTAATGAGTGCTCGGAAACATTTTTCTTTTTTTTTTTTTTTAAAGAGATATATACTCTTCTATAAACCTTCTCCCCTCATACCCGCCCCAACAGACAGGGTCCCAAAATAAGGTGTTAACAAGTGCTTAATAGATAAGTTTCTTAGGTTGATGTCCCAACTAATACTTAAAAAATATAATTTGACCTTTGAGAAGATTATGGTGGTTGTCTAACATGAGGAAAGCCCATAATAACTATTTTATTCAGTGAACACAATATTCTTGATTATTTTCACATTAACTAAGATAGTGCTTGTTTTGCTTTTCTTTTTTCCCCCATCTACAAATTCAACTTATTTGCAACATTCTCCCCATTTCCCAGAGATGTGTAAAAGTGGGGTTTTACTGTATATATTTTTAGTCACTTAAAACTTTGTGGTCATTCCTTAAATAGCTTTCTAATGCATTTAACTTTAAAGTCTCCATCCGAAAACAGAAAGAAAAGATGAATTAACACTGAATAAGAAAGATACCATGGGGGCAGGACTATTGTTCTGTTTTCTGCTTTTGGCTCTTAAAGAAAAGAAAACTGTATCAAATTCAGCAAGAAGTGATGTAAGCGATATGCTTTTACCTTACTCCTAGAGTCTGGTTTCCAACCCTGGCAACAGGGGATGTGATCTCTAGACAAGTCCCCAGGCTCAACTGTGTGCTTCACATGTTATCTTCCTGCTTAGGAGTCTATGACACCACATACGCTGAGACAGTCCACTCGGGGACGCACACACCTAACACCTGTGTGCCACAAAGGCTCTAGATTCTGGACTAACTGTGGACTGACAATCAAAATAGAATTGCTGGTGGCACTTGACCCACCCTCTGGCCATGAAAGGTGGAAAAGATTAAAGAGATCTATCTATATACTGACTCTGAAGACTCTGATGCCATACACTATCACAGCATTATTAAATGGAAAGAGAGCAAGTTAAGAAGTTTGAAACGTGGCAAATTATCCTCTGTACTAATTTAAGGCCCACTATTAAGTAATATGGAATGCCGTGTCACCTCACTAGGAGTCTCTTTCTGCTATAAATACTGGTGCTGTGTGTTTAGGTTTTGTTTTCCTTATATGTGCATAATAAAGATGCAAACACTTGAGCCAGACAATAGCAAGTCTTCAAAATATACTGACTTGAAATTATGGTATATCTAAGCAACATCTGTTCTCTCTCCAAACTGGATTCTTAATGCGTTTGAAACATTTGACTATGAATCCATTTAGAGGCTAGTAAAAATTTAAAACTCTCAGGTTATTCATATACAGTTTAGAAAATTTATACTCTATTGCAAAATTTTTTAATGAGCCAAATGTCAAAAGGTAGAGCCATTGTTACTGGACAAAAATGAAAATTTTAAGGTTTAAAAGTAATTTGAACATGAGATTTGTAAGACTTTACTAAAAATAGCGGCTTTCCTATATGAAAAGTAATCTTAAAATATGACAATTGGCAGTGACTCAGGACAAAATACCCAGGTAAACATAACTGAACACAAATGGTTCCAAAGCTCATTTAAAAAGCTAGTTTCTATTTTATACTGGCTTAATGAAAATTGGTACTATACAGAAGCAGAAATTTTTATACTGTTAAAGTAGGCACTAAAATAAAAACGGGCACCTAAGGCAGGGCTACACATACATTTCTGTAATGAACCCACGTCTTGGAACCCTACTGGAAAGCCTGATGGAAACGGGGTAGGGTGGTGCTTGTACTTAAACTACTGGTGAAAGCTGCCGACAGCGAGTGCAGAGACCCAAGACCTATAGTGTTTGCAGGATCCTGCAGATCCTGTGTTTGTTGGGGGAGCTGAGACACAGAAGAATGTGCCTCTTCTTGGGAATAGCTCATTCCCAGGCTCCCCACTGATATAGGGTTATAGGGAGGACCATTTAATGGGATGAAATTAAACAACTGAGAAAAATCCAATGCTGGTGTGTTTAGGGGGTCACTGATAGAAATAGAGCTCTTTGACAGGGAGAGGTCCCCTGCACCATCATCTAGGGACCCGAGTTGAGGATCCAACCCTAGTTTAGATGACGATGCTTGAGAATCCTGGGACGAAGAGGGCACGCCACCTTGCAGCTCCATCAGATAACTCTCAATTTCCCCCTTTAATGGCTGTTCTTTTTCAGGAATAGAAATTGCATATGAGGTAGAACTGAATGGGTATTTGAAAGAAAGGTGGTGAGAAGGATGAACAGCATCCATATCTATTGGGCACGTCATACCCAAAGGTAAAGTTGTGATCATTTGGTGGGCAGATCCCGAGCTCTGCATGGACTGAAATGGAGTGTTATAGAGGTTTAACTGCAAAGTGTTTGTGAATGGCTTTGATAACAGTTCACTGGAAGGTAAGGACATCACCGGAAGGAGCTCATCTTTTATAGGCACAGAAACATTGCAGGTAAATGGGTCCAGAAAATCCACTGGTTCTGTTTTGACCTTCAGAAGTTCTTGATTGTGACTCTTCTTCATATGTCGAGTCAGGTGATCCTTTCGCCCAAATCTCTGTGCACAATACTGACAGAGGAAGTCCTTTCTTCCAGTGTGCACCACCATGTGTCTCCGGACGTCTTTCCGGGTGTAGAAACGGCGATCACAATGCTCGCACTGGTGCTTTTTTTCTTTAACCCCACCGGACGACTTGCCTGCATGAGATTTAAGGTGCTCCAGAAGCACTCCCGTGCTTTCGAAAGTCTGCAAACAGACCTTGCAGGTGAGGTCACCACTTGTTGCAGCATGCAAGGCCAAGTGACGTTTGAACCCAAGCTTGGTATTGTAGTTCTTGCCACATTCTTCACACTTAAACGTCTCTTTGTTAGGGTCATGTGTATGTAGGTGATTCTTCAGATGATCTTTTCGGTGAAACATTTTCTCACAATAATTACACTTGTGGGTTTTCTCAGGAGAATGAGTAGCCATGTGCCTTTAAACACAGACATATTCTGTAAGTATCGTGACAAAAATGGTATGTATTCACTTTTCAAATGGAAGCTAAACTACTATGCTAAAACAGAATTTCCCTAATAATGGACACTTTTTAACTTAATACACACTACAAGGATAGTTATTATACCTAAATACTGCAGAACTTGAGCCATTTAAGTTGCCACTTCAATTTTCGCTGGTTTTTAGCTATTATTACAAAAGCAAATGAGCAAGACTGAGCATACTCACGTAAATGTCCATACCCTTTTCTTGTAATTTCTTTGTACAAATGGAAATTCTACTCTCATTACACATTTCATTTTAAAAAATCCAAAGACACTAACACGTAAAAGTATGTGATTTAGAATACTAAAACTAGCCAATGTCTAATCTACTTAACATTTCCTCTCTGCAAATCAGCTAAAAAATGTGTATACAAATATATACGTTTACAATGGCTTCAAATGGCCAACATAATAGAAAATATAATCTGAAAGACAAATAGAGTTTAATACCTTTGTAATTTGTACTTAGAAACAAAGGCCTTGGTGCAGTCTTGTTGTATGCACTTGTAGGGCCTCTCTCCTGTGTGAGAGTAGGAGTGAACCTTTAATTTCTCAACACTGTTAAAGGCCTTGTCACACAGTTGGCAAGGAAAGTTTTTTCTTGGTTTGGTTTCACCACGCTTACGTTTCCCTGAAGGGACTTTCTGGGTATCTCTTACTTCTGACAAATCACCAGGAATGACAGTGGCCATCGCAGCCTAAACCAGGCCTTCTTGTTGGACACTTGGGAACTGCCCAACTCCACTAAATGATTTAGCTTTAGGTGGCTTCTCAAGTTTCATGTGGTCGTAAAAGAAAGCAAAAAGGGACTGGAAAAAAAAATAAGAAACAACTAGTTTGTAACTAAATTTAATTTTTAAAAATTTTATTTGCTATGTGATGCTTTTGAATTAAAAAAGAAACCATAAAATGGATTCAGCTGGTCTAATGTAATATCTGTAGGTTTCTTTATATTTGTCAAAATACATATTAATGCATTGCTCAGAATGAACAGTTCACACATCCACTGAAATTCCACCTGACAAATGTTGTACTTAGGGAAAGCAGCAGTGACTTTGGGAGCTCTCAGGAAGCAACAAAACATGACACTAAAAGTGGAATTATAAGCTTCATTTTTTACAAGAGACTGGAGAACATAAATCTGACCTAGAACATAAAAATGTTTCCTCAAATATTTTAATGTCTAAAAATCATTTTAATTTGTGCAAGCTGGCTCTAGTCACACTCTGTATTATAAGACAATATAGAGAGGCAACTGAACACTCTTTTAGGCACCTTGTAAACCCTTAATCCATGGAAGAATACTTAACGCACAGACACCAGAGGCCTGAAAGAGCTGAATGCACCACCCAAAGTGAAAATTTACTCTTTACAGCAGTGTCATCACACACAGAGGGGTTTCTGAGTCAAGAGTACAAATGGCTTATCTTCATATCAAATATGTATCCCTGAAATGGTAAAACCTTTTGATGTTATATTAGGTGAGGATCATGGCTCCTTGTCATTTGGGGGAAGGATGTGGTTGAAGTAATTTTCCTCACCATTTTCCACATCATAGAAAATGATTCTGTTTGTTGGGCACACTGAGGTTAGAGCCAGTCATCAGGCCTCCCCAAGAGCTAAGGGGATCAGTCTCGGACACACCTGTAACCCGTGTGCAGCACACCAGTGGGACTTTTGGCTTGGAGCACAATACCTGTGCAAGGAAACATTATAGAGGTGTTTCAGGTTGTGAAAAGGTGTGTCAGAGTCTCAATTCATTATCGGCGCTTTGAGAAAGAATGAAATGTACATATTGTACGGCAAAGAGTATGTCTGGTTAAACAAAAATTCTTAAATTGATTGAAATCTTTGAAAACTCGTGGACAACAGATAGTAAATATTATCAACTGTATTTCTCAGAGTAAGAAACCAACTCCTCAAAGATCCAAGTGATATAAGAGTTAAACGATTCTTCAAGGATCATGAATGCTAGTCTAGCAATGTACTTTTAAGAGACACAGAAATGATTATACCTGCAACCTCTTTTAAAAAGATCTGATTTTTAGGGCCGACCCCGTGGCTTAGCGGTTACGTGCACGCGCTCCGCTGCTGGCAGCCCGGGTTCGGATCCCGGGCGCGCACCAACGCACCGCTTCTCCGGCCATGCTGAGGCCGCGTCCCACATACAGCAACTAGAGGGATGTGCATCTATGACATACAACTATCTACTGGGGCTTTGGGGGAAAAAATAAAGAAATAAAAATTTAAAAAAAAAAAAAAAAGATCTGATTTTTAAATTGAAAACTGAATGTGGCTAAATGACTGTTATCAACTACTAATCAATTGGATTTTTCATCCTGTTATATATTCAGAAAAAAACGAAAACCAGTTTCTTAAATCACTTGTGTTTTGGCATCAGACTGACACTTGCCTTCACAAGCTAGAGGTATGATACTGACTTTCGCAGATTCCAGGTACACCTTTGCAGGAGCTCTAAATTTAACCCACATTTTCGTAAAATTGTGTATATTACAATAGGTCCTATTGTATTTTAATGTAGAGGCTGTTATGAAACAGGCAAGATAGAGCAATTATCCACTCCTTTGATTAAAATGTAAAGCATATGGGTAAGTTAATCATTGTTGGGTTCACGTTTCCTTTCTTCACCAGTAGGGACATACAGGCAAGGCCTTCCTTCACGCGGTTCAAATTGTCTAAGACTCCTTTGCAGTTTAAAAGTGACATTAACACAATTAATGCAACTGACGTTACTAATGCTAACACAATGTGTTCCCTGTGGTTTTAGATTTTCAGAACCTCAAGGACTTGTTTTTTTCCTGTTATATTCTCATTCAAGAGACAGCTTCTCTGCCTCTCTCAGAAATATCTCAACAGCTATTCTGCTGTAACCAGTAATGACACTGCAAATTGGTATAAAGCATTCTTCGAAGGCAGGAAAAAAGAGTAATTCTGACTAATTCATTTCCTAACATGATGCTTTTATGCACCTGTTTAGAACATTGTGGGAAACAAGCTGATAAATTTTTCAACTGTAAAATCAACATGGAATGCAAGGTATCTAAATCCTTGAATATAACTAATATTTGAAAATATTTCAAAGACTGGTCATGTGTCATTATTGTGTTATGAGATACAACCATAATGGGCAGAAAATTCAAGTTGAGAAAAATGATAACGTCTAAATTATTGAAAAAAATATATTAAAAGTGCACCATAAAACAATATACAAACTTTTGATTATATTAAAATTGGTGATACTCAATATGGAGTAACAAATGAATTATGTTAGCTTTTGATGTACATACTGAGCAATGAAGAATTGCAGATTTCAAATATTACACTTTTCTAAGACCAGCTGAAATTTTTTCATGGCTAATAATATCTTTTTATCTCAATATATTACAAAAATCAAATTAGTTATAGGTGCATTTAAAACTATAGGATAAATATAAGGTTGTGAGCTCAACATCAAATAAAAGTCCACATTCATAATATGCATATCAATCAAACACTTTAAAGATACATGCATAGAACTGTGGTAATTTTTGTTCAATGCATACCTGATGACAGATGGAAAAAGTCTCAGACCTTGATCTTAGCCAGTCCCACTGACTCTTCGTGGAAGAGAGCGGAATCCAATCCTTCCCATTTTGGCCAATCTATGAAACAAAAAATAAGAATGGACTACACTCTACATGGAATCAGTATGTAAATGATGGAAAATAAAGGATAAAAGAATTGCAATTTCATGGCACATGCTTACATTCCATACTCTGCTGATGAGTCATGCATTAATTTCACCAGTTGCAAATTTTTATTAGTTCTAAGCACATTTACATGACCAAATAAATGCAGAAACAAAAAGTAAAATAGTATTACCTATATAAATGGCATTTTGTGATGCTGAATGACTCCCCACTTCTTTCCCAAATTCAATTTAATTTTTTTTAATCTAACTTGCCTACTGAGAGAAATGGATATTAGGGTTACTATTTGTAAACCAAACTGAATGAAATTTCATTAAGCTTAAAAATGTTATGGAAGAGACAAACTCAGTTCTCTCTTGGAGAGAGTGCACCCGGACCCTCACCAAAGAACAGCAGACTCCTGATGAAAGCACCTCATGTGCCCACACTGCACACCTTGTGCAACTTGGGCTTCTCTGAGCTACACTTCTGTCACCTGCAATACCTGCCAATTTATTTCTCAGGATGCTGCAAGGATTGATGAAATGTAGCAATAACTCTGTGCTCTTTAGATTTCAAAAGCATGCAAGGGAAGTTAAATATAGGTTTGCTACAAGAGAAGGGGGTGTCAGGAAGAAAGTATCATTTGGTTTTAAGAGATTATTGTTAAAAAATCTTAAAATATTTTTAAAATGCCTATGATCTTCAGTAAAACTAACACACATAGAAAAAAAATCTGTTAATAATTCTTGATTGTACAAGTAAATGTGAAAAGAATGAGGGTCAAAAGGCAGAAAAATCTAGAATTATCTATTACAGAGAGTACAGGGCACAGAGAGATTAGTAAGCTCTGGATATTTTAAAGATGAACGTTCAGAAATCATGATTATAACACCTTGAGAGGGATGATATAAATCAAATAGTTAAAATACAGTAACAAAAGGATTCACAAATGACAGGTTAAATGAAAAGAATTTTACTTAACGTTCTAAACACAAATCTAATTAATTTCCCCTGAAATCAAATTTTCACATACTTTTAATTTGATGATGTGTAAATAAAATATTTAATAGAGGACATTCAAGCATCATTACAAAAATACTAAGGGTACATTTGAAAGCAGCATTATTCTCACAGTTTAAAAGACAAGAAAAATAAAAATTTAGACTAATAAAAGACATTTAAAAAGTTAAAGCAAAAGCTCCATTCTTTTGTAAAGCACAGGACATGCATAAATGGAAGAACTGAATTCTGCACATCAAAATTGCAAAACAATAAAATTAACTTTGAAAATACTTACTTGCCCAGGGCACATACTGAATTTTTGGTAGGGTAATTAAGAATATGAAAGCTTGTGTTGTGTATTATGTTATTTTAATAATATAAATACCTTACAAGTGTAGAGTGTTTTCATCTCTATTACCTCCCTGGAATTCAATGGACCTGAGAGGTGGACACATTTATCATCATTGCCATTTTAAGGTGAGAGGGCCACAGAAGCTGAACATCTTGACAGCATATACGTGCTCAAGAAATTCCTATTTGTTATTCTACTGCATTCTAGGTTGGCAAACCAGTTTACAAGTGGATAAATCCTGTCATTGCACTTCAAAGACAAGAATAGGGGACAGTGCCTATTTTCTCTATCAGAGCTGCTAATATGATCCCTAAAAGGAAGCAAATTTAAGATTTAAAAAGCTTCTTTTAATAAAGACAGTTTGCAAAATAAATTTTAAATAATTTAAACAACAGTTAAAAAATAACTGGTATATCTGTCTGAGTAGATAGTGATTTGGGTAGAAAAAAAATTTTAAACCTAAGTTGACTAGTAAACAATAAATTTACATATTTTTTCTTCCTTTCCCGACCAATACAAATTTTACTGCATCTCAAATACATTCATAAAAATTTTATTTATGCTTACTGTTCAACGGCATTTATAATAAAAATCCTTTAGAGTCAAAAGTATTTCATTATAGTTTAAAATTATGTATCTTGATTTTAAATATTACAATAGTCTACAAATTACCCTGTTACATATTTATAGTCTGAAAAAAATAATAAAGCCATCATTTTCATTCATTTTATCATAAGATATAATTCCAAAGTCACGGTTAATTTCCCTAAATTCAACCTATTTTGAGTTCTTACCAGTGGCCAAATAATTCAAAGGCCTGCTAATTATTTCCCAAAGCCAAGGAAACCAGGAACTTGTTAGAGTTCATTATTATTTGGCTTGATATAATAAACATTAAAAAAAATACAGTTTTTGCATTTACGTAATCCTAACTAAAATGTCAACTAAAATTATCTGTGTAATCTCTTTTATAGGATTAAGAAAAACTTTTAAAAAGCATTGTGACTACTATTCTGAAGAGTCTGCAACAAAATTTGTACTCCTTTTAACATATCAAAGATACGTTACTACTTTTCAAATGGTTAAAGTTCTTTCCTTGATCTGAAGAATTTCGAAGCAGGTAGAAAATGTACATATACCCATTTCAAATAGCCCTAAGATGAAATAACACTTCAGAATACCCTTCCAGTTTTTGCTGGTACCAGAACAGACGTTTTCTTCTAGGGCAACTTTGCATACATAAAAACAATAATTAAAGGGAACATTGTGTGTGCGTGCACACACACAGGTCTATCTTCCTATGTTTTACATTCTAAAACAGTGACTCACACAGAAAAATAACAAGCAAAAATGAATCTTACATCAGAAGGTCTATTAAATTCCTATGAGGATGCCGGCTAAAGAAAATGTACTGCAACTGTTTCTATGCTTTAAACGCCACAGTTCTGAGAGTCATTTCTCTAACAGCTGTGAATTTTTACAACACTTACCTGTATCAATAATTCTTTCATATTTAAGTTAAAAGTCAAATATATACTTTGCTAATTAAGGGCAAATGCCATCGATAAAGTTTTATTCTCCCTTATGCTAATCATAAAACGCCATTAGTAAACAATTCAGAAAATGTCAACACTTGCTTAAAACATGTTTTTCATATGGAGTACATAGGTAGGCTGCAAAAGGAAACTTACCAGTAGTTAATACTTTAATTTATGTGTATAAAACAGAATAGAGCTTTGAAAAATGTGAAAGAAATTATTAACAAGATAACATAATTGAAGACAGTCAATTTTGAGGTAAGGGCAACAGCATACTTAGAACATTTTTTGATCCTGTATGATAACGTGGAAATTTTTACAGCATTCAATTTCTATAGGTCTGTAAAATCACTTATTAAAGAATAATAAAAGGAAAAAAAATATCTTGCAACTATAAAACCTAAGACAGAATTTAAAATAGACTATAGGCAGCATTGGGGCAGGAGCTGTGTCAGTTTTTTATTCACTGCTGTTTCCCATAAAAGGAAGTAAAATTTTTGCAGAATGAACGAAAATAATTAAAGCAGGGCAAGTGCTTTCCAGCAACAAAATGAACTTAGGCTTGCTCAATCACCATAGTGGACATAAGACAGAATATACATATCTATGTTCAAGTAAAAAATAATACAGTGTGGATACAATTTGGTTCAACAAACTAAATAAGCCACTAGAAAGGTATTTTTGAAACTTAGCAGCTATTTGTAAAGTCGTAGATTAAAACAATAGCAACTGCAATAAAAAGCTGTCTAAAATACTTGTTTCAGAAAAACATTTTGATTGATCTTATTGCTAAGGAATCAATTAGTATATGTAGATAATATCAATTCGGTCCTCATTCCTAATAAAAATTTCTAAAGTGAAAATGTGCCTGGTACCTGTATCCATGCCTGGCATGGAGCAGGAAGAATGGCTGGACGGTTAGATGGTTAGATGGGGCTGCTGCTGCCTTAAGAGAAGAAGAGAAAGGAGCAGGAGAGCCGACTGAGAAGGAGGAGACATAACAAAGGGCTTGGATGGTGCCTGACTCGCCTAAGTTGTAATTAGGTTCCCAAATAACTCATTTTATACCTGGAATACCGAAAATTACAGTATTTATTTTCCTATAGCAGATGTCATAGTTAACTAAAATTAATTAAAAATAAGGATGCCTTTTTTGAATTACTGTATTTGATATTTTTAACTTTTGAGCAATTTATTAAAATACAGTTCTAAGACAACCCTTTTTTGAAATTTACCATACAGTTTAGCCTTAGTGATATTTAGAAAGCCCCATATTTAATACACACATAATAAAAGCCAACAGAGAAGTGAAGGGAAGTAGCAGACCCATTTGTGGGTTTTTTTTTTTGTTTTTTTGTGAGGAAGATCAGCCCTGAGCTAACATCTATGCCAATCCTCCTCTTTTTGCTGAGGAAGACCAGCCCTGAGCTAACATCTATCGCCAATCCTCCTTTTTTTTTTTTTCTCCCCAAAGCCCCAGTAGATAGTTGTAAGTTATAGCTGCACATCCTGCTAGTTGCTGTATGTGGGACGCCGCCTCAGCATGGTTCGACAAGCGGTGGGTCAGTGCGTGCCCGGGATCCGCACCTGGGCCGCCAGTAGCGGAGCGAGCGCACATAACCACTAAGCCACGGGGCCGGCCCTGACCCATTTGTTTTTAAAAACCAATAGGAAAAAGTCAATGAATTCCAAAGTGGAACCAGCAAATTCAATGTCAATTCTCTTATCTGTACAATTAGGATGTTCCGTTTTGGGCCACCTTGAACCTGGGTATGGCTGTTTATTTCGTTTTCTAGAGCACCCAGAGAGAACAAATAGAGAATCTGATGAAGATGGAATATTCAAATACATTTTATCTTACAATTCAGCAATATTTTCCTTGGTTAATTATTTTATGGAGCAAAAATATCATGTTAGGTTAAGAAGTTTTTCTTCTCTTTTAAAAGCTCTCTTTTAATGATCCATAACTTTGAAATTAGCATTTCATTTTAACTATTGTGTGGGAGATTTTTCCCCATATATTTGTATATTCTTACCAAAATGAAAAACTAAAAAACATACATGGGTGGTATAGCAGGGTATTTTCATTTTCTTCACATAGGGCAATCAGGCAGTATTTGCAAACAGGAGATGAGAGAGGAATTGTGCAAAAGGGAAGCAATCATGCCCAGGAGAAAGTAAAGAATCACAATTATATCTGCATATAAAGTGAGACCACTTAATCAAAACTTTATTTTTAGAGGTTTTCCCGATTTTGTTTAGTTTTTTGGTATAAAGCATTTCCAAAATATTGGTGCTCTGGCTAGGATTATAAAGTAGGTAACTCATAGGTCAGCTCAATCTGAAAATTGCATATCTCCCAAACTGTGATGAGTTGTTCATGTTTTTATTACCACTGACCCCTTCAATTCCGGGAGCTTCAACAAAAATGCTTGACGCCAACTATAAAAATGCGCACACTGAAGGACCCCGAACATTTGGAGGACATGCTTCCATTCATTTATGGTTAATGCTATTAAAATTACAACTACAGCATCATCTAGGTTTCACATTTGAACTCTCCAAGCACTCGTACTGATCTGTCTATAAACTCAGATGGGAAGGCAGAAATTGTACACATTAAAACAAAAGTGATGAGGAAAGAAAGTTTTACTTAGTTATAAAAGCTCATGCAGAGAATTAGTTTTAAGCCATCCCAAAGTAAAGTCACTTTAAATATAGGCTTGTGCTATGGAACAATGAGGCATAAATGTTGATGAGGGTGTGCGCAAAATCTTGAGTAGCAGAAACAATGTAATGAAAACAGAACCCACATCCAGGTAAGGCCCTATACGTGCCACTGCTCTGTCTTCCCTAAGTTATGCCCATGTGGCTGTCCAGGACAAAACCACTTCTGGAAACAACCACTTCTCTCTATTCCTCCATTGTTGAATAAACAGAATCAGTTTTAGGCAAAACCGTCAAGTCAGGGGTGGCCATTGACTCCGCCACCTCCAGAGGGCCCGTGCACTTCCCTAGCTGTCACAATTAGAAGAGATTTAGTAATTACATTCCTTGACTGATTTTACTTGCGGAAGAATAAACTGCAGAATTTTACCTCTCTGAGCCTTTTAGCCCTAACACAGACTGTAAAGCTCTTCTTGAAATTACTGTCTCTCCCCTGGGACCATAAATTCATCTACAGGGCAGACTATTATTCATCCTTATAGCCCCAGCACCTGCTCAGTGCCCTGGTACGTAGTAGACATTCGATAAATATGTGCTGAACTTAACTATAGTCCCTTTAAGGAATTTCAGGAATCAAAACAAGCAGGTAAACATGTTTTGGCATTCCTGAAATCTCAAATCAGCTTAAAGCAAGCTCAGAAGACAAACCCCATAGAGGGAAGTTGTTAGTTTGTTTTGGCGGAGGGGTGGAAACTTGGGGAGCATCAAAATCACTCGGGAGGTGCCCTCTTTCTGTCAGTGGGTGTTGAAAGCTTGGCAGACTCGGGCACATGCTACTCAGAGGCCCCCAGGTGACTCGACAGGCACAGAGACACACCTGGGCGGCACTCAGTAGGCCTGGATTTCAGAACATTTCTGCTTTCAAATGTTCTATTCCATAGCTCCCTAAGCACAAGTAACCTGTACCGATTATGATTTATCATTTGGAAATAGCCAATGAAGCTTTAAGGGAAAGAAAAAGGAAGAGAGTAAAATTCAAGATCTTTAAGGAGGATGTTCTTCAATGTGAAATTAAAATGTGAGGATGATGTTGAAAATAGAGAAAATTTTTGAATGATTACAGATACAAGACAAATCAAAAAGGAGAAAATTTGTGTAAATGTAGTTGGCTAAGTAAAATAAAAAATTTTTTCTTTTTCTGGCCACTTAAAAATAGCTTCATTAAATAAAGTTTTAAAATTATAATAAAGTAGAAAAAGAAAAAAATCCATAACCCATAACACTAAAAAACCATTAACACCTTTTCATATAAAATAAAAAATATATATTTTTATATAATATATAAAAAATATTTATAATATACAAATGACTAGAAATTTATGCTAACTTGATTTTAATGCTTAATCTCCATAGACTGCTGTGATTAGAGAATTTTAGCCAGATTAATTTATGTTCCTTTTATTTGATTATAAAGCTCTGTTCATGTATATGGGGAGAAGCTGCCAGGCTCTCAGCCTCTGTCCTCCTCTCCCCACGGCTGGGCCTGCGTGCCATTGGTGGAGTTTAGGAGCTTGAGTCCCTTCTCTGCACTTGGCACAGCCGTCTTTGTTTTAACCAGTCTTCCTACCCTAGGGCTGAGGGTCCTGGCCTCTAAACCCCAACCCTGTGTTTGAGGTCCTGCCAACAGACTTACCTGGCACCAAATCCATGTATGCCTGGATTTCCAAGTACCACTATACCTTGATTCTGTGCCACTGAGCTGGATCTACAGGTTGAGAAATCTAGATGCCTGCGTGAGTCCTCTGTTCAACAAGGCTAGCAAATTGCTGTTGTCCCACTAAGTTCCTTATTCTAGCATCTGAGCTATCCCAGCAAGCAGAGCTAGCCTCCCTCCCCACCTGCCCATAGTTAATCAGATCCTTCCCAGTAGACAGAAAGAGATGTAGTGGTAACATGGGATAGTCTATCACTCTGAGCAAGATTCACAGAAGGAAGAGCTTAAGAGTTCATCTGTGGGCTATTTGGGGAACATGAACAAACAAGCTTTTACAGCAGCTATGCATTTTGTGCACAAAGTAAGGAAGACTGCTCCTTGCCAGTATTCCAATCCTTCCATTAGACCATAACTATTAATAAAGTCCTGCTGAACACAATACATATTGATAGACCTTAAAATAGTAAGTGGCATGCTTATTATGTGGCATGCTTTTCAAAGCTTTTAATATTATATCTTATATTGTTTAGAAACTGGAATAATTGATCACTTTGAAAGCCATGCCATATAATGATAAAAGCCACCTACCTGAGGCCCTGCTCCAAACTCTAGCAAGGTAACCTTATTAATAGACCATCACAGAATGAAGCATTCTGGGTGCCAAATACGGCCAATGCAGCACCAAGAGGCAACCTAAAAAGAAAAGAAGAGTTAGTTTGGGATTCCAAAAGTCAGACCCAATCTGGTTAATGGCATATGAACCAAACTGTTTTTCATTCATTATCACTTAAACATATTCTTTATACTTCATCTTTATTGGAAAATCTATCTCAAATTCTGTTAGAAACAAATGTGAAACAAAATATTTATAGTACATTGAGAAGTAAACAAATCAATATCTCTGATTTATATATTTTCCCCCTGAATCACAATTAAGTTATCTAGATTGTTCATATTTTTATTCGGTAAAATATTATTCCAAGTTTACTGCCATTTCTCCAAATTGCTGCTTATTTTCTTCATTCATACTCTAAACACATCCACTGTTTTCTCTGTAACACGGTTTTCAGAAAAACCTTTTGAGGGTGAAATCCTGCCTGAGGAGTGGTTCCCTCAGGCCATGTGTTCACAGGGAAGGGTATGAACCACAAGCGCCTAAAGGAGAGGCGGAATAAGGAGACAACTGCTCAGCTCCTGAGCTAGTCTTTAGGACGAGACCATTGTTCATTTTAAAGTGAATTCGCAGGTGGCAAGCCCATCTTCAACAACACGCAAAGAAAAACCAAAATGTATTTGGAGGTACAGTAGTTCCCCTTATCGGTGGGGGACACGTTCCAAGACCCCCAGTGGATGCCCGAGACCGAGGATAGTACTGAACCCTATGTATACCGTGTTTTTCCCTATACATACATATTTGAGGTGCGGCAGAAAAAACTAGCAGGAATTTATTTTTCGTTCTCCACAATTTTTTTTTTTTTGTGAGGGAGATCAGCCCTGAGCTAACATCCACGCTAATCCTCCTCTTTTTGCTGAGGGAGACCAGCTCTGAGCTAACATCTATTGCCAATCCTCCTCCTTTTTTTTCCCCCAAAGCCCCAGTAGATAGTTGTATGTCATAGTTGCACATCCTTCTAGTTGCTGTATGTGGGAACGCGGCCTCAGCATGGCTGGAGAAGCGGTGCGTCGGTGCGCGCCCAGGATCCGAACCCAGGCCGCCAGTAGCAGAGCTCGCGCACTTAACCGCCAAGCCACCGGGCCGGCCCCGTTCTTCACAATTTCATGGATAGAGGATTCTTTCTTATTCCAGAACTTAAGAACCTCAGCATATGACTTTTTTCTTTCCTTATTAAGTAAGGAACTTTCACCTTTTCACTTAAAGGAAGCACTTCATGGCTTCTCTTGGGCACATCCGAATTTGCCAGCATCACTACTCTTGCGTTTTGGGGCCATTAGTAAGTAAAATAAGGGTTGCTTGAACACAAGCACTGTGATACCGTGACAGTTGATCTGATAACCAAGACGGCTACTAAGTGACTAACGGGTGGGCAGCGTATACAGCGTGGATCCGCTGGACGAAGGGGTGATTCACGTCCCCGGGAAGGACAGAGCGAGATTTCATCACGCTACTCCAAAAAGTGCACAATTTAAAACTTATGAATTATTTCTGGAATTTTCCATTTAATATTTTCTGATCATGGTTGACTGTGGATAAGGGGGACTACTGTATTCAAGTGTTTTGGGTTATCCTCAGTTTCATTCTGTTGGTGCAGGTAATGAAGACCTACCTCTATGGGCATTAACCAAGAGAGAAAAGGGATACCAGGAGTTCCATGCAGAAATCATCTGCTTCACTTCCCTAGACCAGAGAGTCGATGCTCAATTATACTGGTACGTGCTGCATGACGACGTTTTGGTCAATGCTGAACTGCATATATGATGGTGGTCCCATAGGATTACTATCATACAGCCTAGGTGTGTAGTAGGCTATACCTTCTAGGTTTGTGTAAATACGCTCTACGATGTTCGTACAACGACGAAACTGCCTGATGACGCAATTTCTCAGAACATATCCCTGTCACTTAATCAACGCATGACTGTATGTGGCTCCCACTCTATTAAGATAAATAGCTGACACCGATGTAATAAATAAAATAAATAAATACCAACACCTATTACATATGGCACCAATTCGAATTACCAGGATGCAAACAGACAAAGCCCCTGTTCTCTAGGAGCTCACAAGCTAGTTGTGGCCATGAGATAGGTACCTTACGTCAAGTTAAGCAACATGACTTAAATAAAACAAAAGCTGCCGTAAAGCAGTATCAGAGGGACAATTCAACAGTAAAGCACATATATGGTATAAGCAAGCACCACAGAAGGTCAGAAAAGGAAAAGTATAGTATGGACTTTTGATGATTTTTGCCTTGAAGAATGTACAATAAAGAAAAGGGGGGAAAGGGGTGTATGTGAGGGGAGGGCACACTGGTTAGCCAGAAAAACTCAAAGGTTAGAACTGTGGATTATTATAGATTCTAAGACAACCCTCTGGCTGGAGTGTAGTGTAGTTTATAGACACGGTAAGGATTCAAATGAGAAAAGTGCAGAGGCCCAAATGGCCAGGACACTGTACATTCAGGCACTAATGATGAGAAGTGGGACAATTATAAAACACCGAATGGGTCAAAAGCACTAAGAACAAGTCCTTGGGGTGGGGGCGGGGGGGGCAAGTAAAAAGAGGAGAGGGCAGAAGGGGACAGGGAGTGCTTGTTCGAATGAGAAACAGAAGACAGGTGCTGGAGTAGTCCAAAGCAGAAAGCTGAAAACCAGATAAAACAAGCATTTCTTAGAAGAAAGGTCAGTTATGTGCCCGACAACATTAACAAAGGAGGTAAGAGGAAGGTGGACAAAGATAGTTGTATAGCTTACTCTCTTACAGACAGATTCACACCAAATCACTGGTTAACTCATGTTGGAACCTAATGGCCACCACTATAAGACAAAACCAAGTAACTTAAAGAAGGGAGGGGCAGAGACAGAGCTTCAAGGAGAAGGAAGCAAAAGGTGGCAAAACTCACAAAAAGATAAGAGTTAGAAAACCTACCCCCCACTTCTTGCACAGAGTTCACCACTTAGGCATGAAGACACTGAACTTCAGCAAGAGGGAGGGGTGGGGTGGGGTAGGGTGGGGTGGGAGGGAGTGAGAGAATGGGAGGAGGAGGAAGAGGGAGGAACATATAAATGGGGACTGCTAATTAAGTGACAGGAAATGACTTCTAGAAAGAGGATGCTTCTTTCAAAGAGCTATGCACTGAAAGAAAAGAAAAAAGGTAGGGTGGTCAGCTAAAGGGGAACTCAGGATGCCAGGAGGGAGAGCCAAGAGAAAGTTTATGTGCTGAGGATAAAGAGGCAGGGAAGCAAATGGATCGTTCTAGGAGACAAGGAATAATAGGAGCCCGAGAAAAGGGAGAGGTTTTCATCTTAGTTAAGAAAAGGGGCTTCTTTACCAACTTGGGAGGGAGTATATTCATCCTGGTAAGTTTTTTGGTCAAAGAGGCAAGGGATGCAAGGAGTTCGCTCAACTTCATCAGTGCTAAGTAGCAGGGTCACATGTCGGGTAAGAATGAGGGAGGAGCAAGACAGCAGTGAAGGTCAGAAAGACACTGCGGAGAACGAGAGAGGGGTGTCCAGGAGCATCTTTGAGGGTTTTACCATAACAAATAAACAAAACTTGCCATAAAGAATGAAATTTCCTAGTTATTGCTGGTGGAGTGAGTGTAAACTGTTGCAACTTTTCTGGAATACATTGTGGAAATATGTATGTTTTTAAATGTTCATGTACGTTACTTGATATTTTATTTCTAAAAATGTAAGCAAAGAAAAAAAAGATGAGAAACAAAGATTGAAGTATAAGCATGTTCAAAGTATATTTTAAGAATAAAAATTGATAATGTCTAATAAAAGGGGTAAAGTATGATATGTCTATATGATAGAATAACTATGCAGCCATTAAAATCATGCATTTAAAGAATATTAAATCACATGGGAAAACACTGACACAATGCTAAAATTTTAAAAGCAGAACACAGAATATTACTATAATTTAAATTTTGTAAAGTAAACACTTAGAATTATGCCCCCACACACAATACCCTTAAAGGTACCCAGGTAAGTTAAAAAAAAAAAAAAAAAAAAGCAAGATATAGGCTTTATATCTTCTGTATTTTACAAATGTCTTACTTTTATAATTAGAAAAAAATCATTTTACCAAAAAGAATGGTTTTTCAAATATTGGTGCTGGGAAAGTTTGTTGTCCATATTAAAAAAAAAAAATGAACTTGGATCCATACCATATACAAACTTAACTCTAAATGGATCATAGATACAAATGTAAAACCTAAAATTATAAAAGTTCTAGAAGAAAACACAGACAAAAATCTTGTGCCATTCAGTTAGTCAAAGATTTCTTGGCTCTAACACTGAAAACACAACCCATAAAATAACAAACTGATAAACTGGATTTCATCAAAATTTAAAACTGCTGTTCAAAAGACAATGTTAAGAGAATGAAAAGACAAGCCACTAGAATACTAGAGAAAATCTCTGCAAAGCATATATCTGATAAAGAACTTGTGTCCAGAATATACAAAAAACTTGAAAAACTCAACAATAAGAAAAGAACACAATTAAAAAATACACAAGATAGTTGAATAGACATTTCATCGATGAAGATATACAGATGGCAAATAAGCACATTAAAAGATGCTCAACATCACTGGTCATTAGGTAAAATGCAAATTAATACCACAATGAGATACCACTATCTACCACTAGAATGACTAAAATTTTAAAAATTGACCATCTGACTCTATCAGGTGCTGGTGAGGACGTGAAGCAAATGGAACTCCTGCCACTCGCAAGAAGGTAAAATGTTACAATTACTTTTAAAAAGTTTTGCAGTTTCTTCAAAAGTTAAAAATGTGACTACCATATGGACACAGCCATTTCACACCGAAATATTTACCCAAGAGATATGAAAACATATGTCTATACAAAGACTTGTATGTGAATATTCATAACAGCTTATTTGTAATAGTAAAAAACTAAATACAACCCAAATGTCCATCAATGTGTGAATGGATAAACAAGTTGTAGCAGATTCATATAATGGACTACTCATCAGCAATAAAAATGAATGAACTATTGATACACATGGTAATGTGGATAACCTCAAAATAATTATGCTGAATGAAAGAAGTCAGACAGAAAAGACAGTACATATTATATGATTCCATTTACATAAAATTCTAGGCAATGCAAACTAATATATAGTGACAGGAAGCAGCTCACTGGTTATCTGGAGGCGGGGGGGGGGGACTGGGAGGGATCCCTCATGAAAGGACATGAGCAAGCTTCTGGGAATGATGGCTATGTTCACTATGTTGGTAGTGGTTATGGTTTCAGGGATGTAGGCATACATCACAACTTGGCAACTGTACACTTTAAATGTATGCAGTTTGCTAAATATCAATTGTACCTCAATAAAGCTATGAAAAAGACCAACTATTCATATTGAGAAAAACAAAATTAATGAGGATGAGAAACAAATCTTCATATGAATTTACGGAGTTTGCCAAATAAAAAAAAAAATACCTTCTGCGAACTGATAAACTAAAATCCTTTACAAGGGCACTGACTCAAAATGACTAAAATCTTTCCTTCCCATTCAGAGGGGGAAAAAAAATGAGAGGAATATTGGCTTAAATGTAAGAGTGACATTCAGTCCTTACTAGAAAGGATACACGTCTAGGCAGTTTTTAGAGCCACATTCTCAGCTGTCACCCTTGGAGGAAGCCAGTCAAGTTCACCTGTTGCTTTCCAGACTGGCACATCATACTACATGATTTAAAGACTCCAGGAATATACTCTAACTGGAACTGAGACCTACAAATAATAAATAGTTCTGGGATAGGTTCCATTTATCAAATACCAAAGGAAGAACCCACTGAAGCATTTCAATTCAGCCTCTGTACAGACCTTTTAAATATGTTAATTAGTAGTAGCCTTAAAAGACAGAAGTACCATGCTAATTGGTAGGCCTTTGAGTAATTAAAAAAAAAACAAAAACCCCGAAGTAACACTTAAGCCAAGGTAACAAAAGACTAAGTAAGTAGTAGCCAAGCATGGGCAGGTAATCCAGGTAGAGAGAGTCAGAAACTGTATGGTGGCTCTTAGTAACTTCAGGCAATTTGTTATTTTTCAGACCAAGAGTGAAAGAGACAGAATGGAACTATGAGACTGGAGATGGGTGGAGGAGCCTTGTGTAAGTCATCTTACCAAGGGCTGAAAATTTTTAAATTATTCTGATAATTTGCAAATTATCCTAAATGTAGGTACCTGCACAATTTGCTACCCCCCGTCCCACCTCCAGCCATGTTTTTAGATTATTCAGAAAACAACCAATCTTTGTGTGCTTTTGTTGCTTTCTGAAACAGAATTAAGTGGTGATACTCTTTTCAATTTTTATTCAGGTTAACATTTTTCCAGAGAAATTTGACCTTCCTCAATTACGAACTCACTTAGGCCTTTGCAGTGCTTGGTGACAGATAATTAACAAAAAGGAGTTTAAACCTGTCACTGTGAGGCCTCAGGGTCCTCTTTCTTGAAGCCTCAGCCAGGACCTGGGGCAGCCCTTTCTCCACTGCAGGACACACCCCCCAGTTTGCTTCCCAACTCCCCACTTTCATAAGGAGATGTGTTACAGAATCTTTTTTTTAGGGGGGGGGGGCGGTGAGGAAGATTGGCCCTGAGCCAACATCTGTGCCAATCTTCCTCTATTTTCTCTGTGGGACGCCACCACAGCATGGCTTGACAAGCAGTGTGTAGGTCCATGCCCAGGATCCGAACCCACGAACCCTGGGCCACAGAAGCTGAGCATGCAAACTTAACCACTATGCCACCAGGCCAGCCCCTACAGAATCTTTCCATAATCTTAACCAGTACAGTTCTGGCAATTGTCTTTACACTGCTCCTTTAAAACTCTGGCATGGAAAGAGCCTCAAAACACAAATCTTTACATGGATTCATAGAGCCTAGAGCAGTTCAAGGGAACAGTGGCATAGAGGCAAAGGACTTGTTCCTAGGGAATCAGAACTGGGTTTGAATCCTGCCTGACCCTTACCATAAGTGTAACTTTGGACAATTTAATCTCTCTTCAACATTTTCCTCTGCAGGATGGGAATAAATACTTACCTTGCAGTACTGTGAGAATTAAACAGTGATGCATGTAAAGTCTCTAGCATACTTCTGAGGGTTCAAAATGCAAAGCTATTATGTTCAGTGCCTTACTCAGAAATGAGTGCTGCCTGAAAATGGCCTGATGTGCACTTAAAAATAAGGGTTCTTTTTTTTTTTTCCGGCACAGGCTCCTAAACAGAATCAGAGCCAACAGAATCTTTGAAGTACAAACAATTGGAATGTAAAGAAGACTACGTACTCATATGTAATGTGAGATTTATATTAAAAGTGATATTCGGTGAAGCAGTATACTTTTGATCTCATCTCTGTGACACAGGTGGGGCACACCTTAAATTTTATGGCGGTCATGGTCAAAGATAATCCCAAATCACAGCTAAAATAAAACCGGTCCCTGTGGAGCCAGCAGTCATTTTGCGTGTTGAATTGAATGGTAATTTGGGTAATACGTGACTACTGACCATGCAGGGATGGACTGACCCCTGCCTGTGGCTTAACTGTGGTAAAAGATTATAACGCACCTGTGAAAATATTAAGACTAATATTTTAAAATTAATAAAAATCAGAGAAAACAGCTACATATTAGAAAAAAATGTATTCTATCTAAGTACACAGTAAACCAAAACTCCACACTGTGAATTACTCAACATGGGAACATCTCTTTCACACAGCATCTCAGATTAATCCCGAACTGAAACTGAAGCAAGGGTTGGCAAGAGGGTGTGGAACTAAATCCCGTCTTGCAGAGCCGGGCTGGTGGAGGGATTAGGTACACAGGGAGGGCACAGGGAGGAGATGGGGATCCAATGCTAGAGAAAAATGAATAGTCAACCAAGACTCATACCACAAAGGGGACTGCTCTAACAGATAGTAACTTCTCCCAGTTTTCAAACAAGCAATGTGTGATTTCTGAGGTTTCTAAATGATCATACTTATATTATTTTTACACTTCATAAGTAATACTTAGCTTACCCCTTGCAGAAGAAATGTTTCTAAACACTAGATGTAATTTTAACTAAATAAATTTATATTAGGTCCACCCATCAAACAATTACCTTCAGCAACAACACAGTGTATGTCAAATTTATCTATAAGTACCTACCACAATACTGGACTTGCTTATCTTCTTTTGTTTCTAAAAATTTTACTGGCATTGATCGTGATGAAAATATAATGAAAAAATTTTACTGGCATTGACCTTGCTGATAATATGATGAATGACACAAAGATCTGAGTATGTATTTCTCCATGTGTTTACCTATGCAATACTGGACACGCTTTCTGGCCTTTCTCAACCTCAATATCTCTCACTGTAAAGAGAACACAGGCAATTCTTGATTAAGTGGGACAAGTGGGAAGTAAGATGGAAGGCCACAGAAAATCATGACAATACAACATGAAGTCACAGCAATACACCGACCGGTGATCTTTTTGTTTTTTAAACTGAAACCCATTTGGATGATATAAAACTACGGATCAATCCGTGCTAGGGGAGATGGGAAAAACTGACTTCAGGAGTAACAGAAAACTCTTGGGTCTGTCTCCAGTATCTTCAGTGGGGTCCCAGTGAAGGTGGAAGAACAAGCTCCAGCTGAGCAGAGCTCTTGCCTTTCATTGTCCATTTCTGCATCCCTAATCTCTAGAACAGTGGCTGCAAAGGGAGGTGCTCAAATATTTGTTCAATGAATAGGAGGAGGAAGAGAAGAAGGGAAGGAGAAAAGCTTTCCATTCTGTTGGCCAAATGGATCTGCAGAAGCAAACAGTTGCCCAACCTGATTACCTCTGTAAATGATTAGGAACTGACTGACTACTTTAAATTTGAAAAGTCTCTTAGACTTCCTTGAGTATCCAGCAATCAAGACACAAACACCTTGTTCTCTTTCTTGACTTGGCCCACCCTCAACAGATACCAGGATGCTGCAGTCACTGTGCCATCTTGTGGCCATCTCTAGAAAGTTCGTCTTCCTCAAAAGATAAATATAGTCCCCCTACCTGCACAGAGGCTTTCGAATGGGCTATAAGAACAAACTTTTGGATAAACAAATCTCTATTATTTAACTATCAAGGTATCATGGAAAACACAAAAATTAATCAGTCACCAGTTCTACCATCAAGAAGTGTGTAATCCAGTAGGGAAGGTATCTCAAAAGGATATTTATAATTACTGATAACACAAAATAGAAGGCGGAAAACACCATAAGTATAGATTAAGAACAACGGGAATGCTTAGAAAGAAAAGATTCTTCCAAGTTTTGGAGATGAGAATTTGGGAAGGAAGAGCTGACTGAACTGAGAGTGGAGAGAGGTAAGATGTGGGTCTGCCAAGTGGGGCTACAGAGGTGGGGAGTGTGGCCCAGAGCCAGGCCTGAGGAGTGTGTGGACCATGGGAGGCATAGCTATTACTTCCTTGGCTGGAGCTGATGGTACCTTAAGGAAAGGAGTGGGCAATGAGCTTGTAGCAAGGCAAGGCTGGAAGTAGACCAGGAGGCTGTGAAACCACGAGGCTTCTGCTTTAGGAAGGTGAACAGTAGAGGGAGAAGGCCGTTTTGTGGGCCAGGTTAGACTCAGTTGTGTTGGTGGAGCAATCTTGTCTGGTGATTATGGGCGTCAAGTGGACCAGCTGTGAAGCCTTGGGTAAATGACTTACCTTTTTTCAGCTGGGGTTTCCTCAGCTGAAAAGTAAGATAATTAAATCCTACAGGGTTGTTTGAGGAATAACTGATACCATATGTAAAGCATATGCCACAGTGATCAGCACTCAGTACGAGTTTTACTAATGTTAAGGAACAGCCAATAACACAAAGACCTTGAATGGCGGCTGATTTACAGACAAGGGAGAACCAGCAAAGGTTTTAAAGAGTATAAGGACCAGAGGGGAAGATGGCCTGTGGCTGAGACGCAGGAGGGAGGCCACTTACCACACACAGGTGTTCTGGGGAAGGAGCGTGGAGTGGGGCAAAGGAGGAACGCTACCATTCACAGAATGGACAGAGGACGATGACTAGCAGACAAGTAGAAGGATTGCCACTGAACGGGGGGGAAAACCAGGAAGCTGTGCTGGCATAAAAGCAAAAGGAGGAGACTGTTTCATGGAGACAGTGCTCAAGATAAGGACTAAATCCTACTCCCTGTTTTGATTTAGTGACATGTAGGTTTTTAGTAATGTTGGAAAGCACTATTTCAGGGGATGGATGAAGCGGATGGAATGCTGAGGTCGAAGGAGCGTGATGTGAGAAATCTGTGGCTCTACGTACATGTCACTCTTTGGAGAAATGGGATCAGCTGAAGGGGAAGGCACAGAAAGGAGAGAGCTTTTTGTCACCGTTTGTTGTTTGTTTGTTTGCTTATTTTTAAGATGGCAGAGGTTTGGCACGTCTACATGCTGATAGGAAGGATCAGGTAGACAAAGAAAGGCTGAGAGAAAGGATAATGGATTAGTGGGTATGGGACCCAGAGGACAAGAAAGGAGGACAGGTGTGCACAGATGCTGAACCAAAGACCACACACAGCACAGGCGAAGGACAGAGAAGACAGAAATTAAATGTTGCTTCACAGAGGAGAGGTGACACCTGAGCACAGTTTTCAAGGATGAAAAGGTGTTGGCCAAGGAAACAAAAGGAGGTAAGAACATTCCAGCAGAGGAAATGGCACGGGTGAGGGCAGGCATATGAAACCCAGACTGACGTGCCTGAGGAATGTAAGTAGTTTGGTGCTATGGGGTGTAAATGGGAAGGGAGGGAACATCCTCAAGGCAGAGCTGGAGAGTGACCTGGGACCAAATCACGAAAGCCTTGGACTCCAGCTGTCATTTCAGGCCTACTTCACACATGCTAATTCTAAATTACCTAGTAAGACGACTGTCTCCAGTCATCTGGAAGCCCAAGAAAAGAAAAAGGAGAGAGGATTCTTCCAGGGTGGGGAGTATAGTAAGAAGGGTACAGGGAGCAGTCGATGGGGTGGAATGTTCTGGAGCACTAGCAAGAGCAAGCTGTGGCAGGGAGCAAGTGAAACCAGAAGAGGATGGACGGACCAAGAGAAAAGGAGACGCTGAAGGCGTCAACAGTGAGAGGGGGAACAGGCTCAGCAGGAGCAAGGGAGCAAGGGGAGTTCAAGGACGTAAGGCTGCTGTCAGCAAGGCCCGTTCTAGGGTTCACATTCACAGAGGTGAGCACTTTCAAGTGACGATGACACGCTGCAAAGCATTATGCAAAGGTGATGTATTTTTAGTATGTATTGTAATTTCAGAGAATTCTGATTATGACATTTGAATATTCCTTATACTTTAGATTTCTCAACTGACATCCCCTTAGATAGTTAATACTTAAAGGTACCAAAAGAGGTGCCAATTTGAATCTTTATTTTTTAAAAAAGGAATTATCGGGTAATATGAATTATTCCTTTAATTTATTTGCTTTGCAAATTCCAATTAATTCAAAATTTGGCAGTTGAGGTTTTTCTGCTCACCTTAACATGAACTTGTAGTATTACTATGATCTTTCACTTATCCTGCAACATCAGTGATCTAAAATATAGGGGGAAAAGCAGTTGGGAGGAACACAGGTTCTGAAGAGCCAAAGCAGATGTTACAAATACACACTCATCATGCTCTTTATTATGGAGGTGAGTGCCACGTGCCCTCCCTCACTCAGTGCCAATCTCTCAGGCAAAATGATAAGTGGGTTACTGAGATTTTTGGTGCAGGGAAGCTTAGCAGCCTCAGGTGTCAAAGGCAAACATAACAATTGTAGCAAGAAGTGACTGCTAAGAAGGAAAACGCAAAAGACAAATCCATATAAGAGAAATCAGAAAACATAGACAGTAGCAAGGGTTCTTTAAGTGGGCATGGCCCACGTTGGCGAGGGTTAAGAAATGGGCACTCCCACATGCTACTGGTGACTGGAAGTCCTCCCACAGGTCAAACTGGCCATGCAATTACCAGGCAAAAGGAGGCATTTATCATTTTCTCCACTCATTTCACACCTAAGAATTTATCTGAAGAAAATAACCCCAGATGCACATAGAGATTTAAAGACTGGAAATAAGCTACACAGCCAACAATGGGGGAAGGCTAATTAAACCATAGTGCCCATTCCCAAAGAGTCTAACTGCTGAGGAACATGTAGAAGTAACATGAAAGTACATGGGAAATAACCTTTACGCAATGTTGGGTTTTCAAAAAGTAGGATACAAAACAGAGATCCCAATTCAGTTTACAAAAGTATTATAAAGGTTCAAAGAAAATAATACCAGGAGGAAATATGTTAGTATTTAACACATTTTTAATGAGGTGAACATTAATACTACACCAGAAATAAGATAGCATATATCTATATTCACTCTATGTATATCAGCATTATTCTTCTTGCTTATAGCACTCAATTCCATATTTACTTCTTCCACATTCAATCTTTACAACTTTTCTTTCTAGAAGACTTAATTATGTTTAGAGGCAAAAAGCAGAAACGGAATCTTACATAAAATGAGGGGCCACAGGAGCACGTCAAACAATCCTACAGGGATGCAATTAGCAAAATCCAGATTTGTGGGCAACTCTACAGGGCAAAACCAAAACCAAATCAAACCAAAAAACCCCATTTCTTTAACAAATAAATTTTAAGGGGGAAAAAAGGGAAGGGGTAACCTGTAGGTCAAAAAAGACATAAGAGGTATATCAACCAACTGTAGGTACAGGCCTTACTGGATTTGGATCATGCAAATTGTAAAAAAAAAAAAAAAATTAAGAGACAAGTGTGGAGATGTGAACACTAAATACTTCATGATATTAAAGCATTATTGCTCTTTTGGGGTGTGATAATCATATCGCGATTATACTTTAAAAAGAATCTGTACGTTTTGGAAATACATACCAAAAAGTATACAAATGACATGAAATAATTTTGCATCAAGATCATCTGCAGGAGAAGGGATGGCTGTGGTTAGGGAGACACGAGATAAGATTGACCAGTGAGGTGATAACTGTTGAAACTGGTTATGGGTATATGAGGATGCATTCTACTATTCTACTTTTGCATATCTTTGAAATATTCTATAATAAAAAGTTTTTGAAAAAATCTCCAAAGGCAGCACTACACTTTAACCTACACGGTAAAACTACAGGATGTACTACAACTGTGAGAGCTTGATAAAAACTGGTTGATAATGACCAAGTCGGGAATTAGTTACATGAAATTTATGACGGTTATAATTTCTGTGAACTACGGAATGCACACGGTCATTCCTGAAACTCTGCTCCTGCCACAAAGATCACAGGCCAATCAATCGATCTACACTACTCTACGGAAGCCAAGCAGTTACTCTAAGCTTAGTGTTTGAGAGGGTGTAAAAGTAACACAGTAACAAACATCTTTAGCAATCATGGCCTTTCAATTATATAAATTATTTTTTAGAAATAAACATTCTGGGAGAGGGGTTTTTAACACTTAGGCTTTCAAACCATCATTTAGCATACAATGACAGGGTAATTTTTAACTCTAATAAGGGTGGAGAATAAATTAGTCCAGCAAGATCAAAGAACTGTGTCAGGCTGGGAGGTGGATGAATATGGTGGCTCATGGAGGCAATGGGCGCACCACACTGGAAGGGCCCCTAGTCACAGAGCAGACGGACCAGGCACCAGGGGAAAGCATCTGCTGGACTTGGTGATGGGGTAGGTGTGTGTGTGCACTCATGTGGAAGCCTGAATTGGTGAGGTTTGGGAAAGGAGGTGAAGATGTGAACGTCTGTAGGAGAAAGAGGATGGATGGATGGAGGTGGCAGAGTCAAGTGAAGGCTTTGAACTGTTTTGGTCTGCAGAATCCTGAACATCTCCACTGGCTGAAGAAAAGTGTCAATGGGTGAACACATTCCCATAGTCAATGGGACAGGAAAAAAGATGGCGAGCCTTGAGCAGGAGAGCAGAGCTTCTCAGCTACCAAGAAAATAAGGGGTTAGGGTGCAAATGAGGTTGGCAGTCAGGGAGCAGACTGCTGACAGGGATATCTGATAGACTCAATTTTCTCAGTGAACTTGGGGCAAAGTTACCTAACATCTATTACAGATTCTAATTAGAATCTCTATTAGACAATTAGCTATTAAAAGATTAGTATTAATTAGAACATAAACATTAGATATTTCTATTTTATTAAATATTAGAGTAGAATATAAAAGGGAAATATTAATTACTTAATAGATTAATATTAGTTTATTAATAGACTATTAGACTCTTAGAGATCCTAGTTCTATGGGAGAACTATCATTATCGTTATCATACTAGCTAGAATGTCACAGAACAGAGTGGACAGGGTTGTTTAGAAAACAAAAACCATCTGAGCCCATACATGAACCAGGTACTAAGTTGAGACTTTTTTTCATGCATTCTCTCATTTAATACTTAGTTACTTAACTTCTCTGAGCCTCATTTTCTTCCTCTGTGAATGGAGGATAAGCACAGCAGGCATCTTATGGAGTTGTTACAAGGATGAAAGGAGTCCCTATGTGTAAGTGTGCTGGACAGCAAGCACAGAGTAAGAACTTCATAATGTCAGGTGATACTGTTGTTCCAATTCACAGGGTGCACAATAGTGCTGCCAGGCTTACCACCACACTCTCCACAGAAGCTAACCCCCCTCCTTGGACCACCTGTGATGAGCAGCACAGGGGTGAGAACATGCCAGGAGACACGTGGCCAGAGAGGCCGACAATAGGGTGCTAGCGGAGCCAGGACAGAGGTGCCAGCTACAAGGTCTGGGGAAGGCTGAAGGTGGTGAGACAGCCTCAAGGAGGCCCGAAGTCTGTTCCCAGCAGCTGGGGAAAGCGTGTGCAGGTTCCCCTGCCTGAAGCGATCTTGGCCCAACTCCAAGGATGTAAGGGGTCCTGAAGTTCGGTGGGCCTGGCGTCTCGTGGGGGAACAGTAGACAGTGCGAGCTGGGAGGGAGCCAGCCCCAAGGAGCTCTGGGTAGGTGAGAAGACTGGACCCCAGACTCGGTTTTAACAGGTACAGCTCAGGAGGCTTAAGTCTCACAAAGCCTCCCTAGTGCTTGCAGTGTGAGGGTGAAGGGTGATATAAGATAAATAAGACCTAGTTCCACGGATGGGGGAGAAGGATATCCCAAACCATAAGTGAAAGCAGGTGGTGTGCTCAGGGCTAGAATACAGGTACTAACACGGGACTTTGGGGCACAGAAGTACGATTGAGTCGGGCCTGAAAGGACGCTGGCTGGTGAGAAGTGGGGAAAGAGAATCCCAAGCAAAAGGATGCTGGGGAACCAAAGGCGTGGTGGGTTAAACGTAGTGTTTCAGGTAACAACCTATGGTGCCAGTTAAACCAGAGGATTCTTAAATCTACTGTCAGATTTTTTTTTTTTTTTTTTTTTTTTTTTTAGATTTTATTTATTTATTTTTTCCCCCAAAGCCCCAGCAGATAGTTGTATGTCATAGCTGTACATCCCTCTAGTTGCTGTATGTGGGACGCGGCCTCAGCATGGCCGGAGAAGCGGTGCGTCGGTGCACGCCCGGGATCCGAACCCGGGCCGCCAGCAGCGGAGCGCGTGCACTTAACCGCTAAGCCACCGGGCCGGCCCTACTGTCAGATTTTTAAGATGGTTGTGATTAACATGTACATTCTACTCAGAGGAAAAAAAAACTTCTATGTGAACGTATGACAACTTTTGGTATTTTAATTAGGGTAAAAGGAATGCGGTATGACTTCTGTCTGGAGATCTGTGACGTGAAGAGGATAGACTGGGGTGTAAGGGACCTTCAGTGGTCAGGTGGTAACTTCCACGTACAGATGCTCTCTTTGGGAAGAGCCACACGGGTGTCAGAACACATCACTCCCCGGGACTGAGAAGCACCACGAGTATTTCCCAGCCCTGAGTCCCTGGTGTGGAAGTGCAGACATCACAGGTGTGGCCGAGCTTTGTGTGCGGGGTCTCCTCTCACTGCCCCACCTGCTAGCTAGCCCTCGCTTTGCTCATGGCTCTGCTCTGTGTAGGCCTCCCTCCTTTCTGCATGTCTGCCTCTTTCCCCTCCTGGTGTGTGTAGATGTATGTGCATCTTCCTATATGGGTGTCTGTATGTATCTCTCGCCCACCCCACCTACATGTGTGTGCACACATGTGCCAACTCCCTTCTGAGTTTCTCTGCTGTCTTGCTTTCC
Source organism: Ceratotherium simum simum (assembly GCF_057802395.1). Classification (NCBI taxonomy): domain Eukaryota; kingdom Metazoa; phylum Chordata; class Mammalia; order Perissodactyla; family Rhinocerotidae; genus Ceratotherium; species Ceratotherium simum. The sequence continues at coordinate 28,790,277 of NC_141930.1, read as the reverse complement.
CAATTGGGGGTGTATACATCTCTCTCCCTGCTCCTGATGTGTGTGTGCGCTCCTCTCTCTCCCTCTGGGTACACGTGTTTACGTATATCCCTGTGTGTGTGTTTGCGTCTCCCCTCCCCACTCTGGGTGTGTGTGTCTCTTACTCTCCTCTAGGAATGTGTGTGTGTGTGTCTTTCTCTTCCCCTCTGGGAGTCCACGTCTCTCCTGCTGAGGGTGTGTGTATGTGGTGTCTCTCCTTCCACTGTGGGGGCGGTCTCTCTCACTCTCTGGAGGCCTGTGTGTGTCTACCCCTTCTAGGTATGAAGCTGCCTCTCCCTCCCCATTCCAGTGTGCCCAGGGCAAGTGTGTGCAACTCTCCCACCTTCTGGGTGTGTGTGTGTTTCCTTCCTGTCCCAAGGTGAGTGTCTCTACCCCATTCCAGCATGTGTATGTCTACTGCCCCTGCCTTCTGGGTATGTGTTTCCTCCTCCCCATTCTGGTCTCTCCTACCTTCCACCTCCTAGATGTGTGTCATGCTCTCCCCCTCACCCAGGTGTTGGTTTCTCCCCCCAGCCCATCCTGTGGGACCATGTGAGTATCCCTCCCCACTGCAGGGTCTCTCCTGGCTCTGGGTGCTATGGGTGTGTGGGCATCCTCTCCCCACCACATGCATGGCTGTCTGTGTCTGTCTGTCTTTGAGTATGTGTACTTGTCTCCGCAGCCCCACCGCAAGGCTTGCTATGGGTGAGGGCCAGCCTGCCTGGTGGTGGTGAGAGGGGTCTACACGTGCTGAGGAGTGCTCAGGCCATGAAGGGAGGAGGGCATGGGGTAGGTGGAAGGGCAGCAGGGATGAAATGAGCCACCTCCCTAGCTCCCAACCTGACTCTCTTGCACTTCACAGTTAACTGGAGGCTGGCTGCAACTCCTGAAGGCCAAATCCAGGCCTCTTCTTGCTGACCTCTCTATGGGGTCAGTGCCACCTGCCATTCCTCTCCTTGACACTCTCCCAGGACACCCTCCTAGACAACTCTCATCACACAGCCCCTAACTGCTGCTCCAGGCTTCCTCCAGCTTCCTTCCACCACTGTCCACCCTCCAATCTGCCCCTGAGAACAGAGCACTCCTCCCCGGATATTTACTGTATGCCCCGTTCCAGAGAGAAAAAGAGGGCAGGAGTTGAGGACTTGGCCCAGCGAGGAAGCTGAATGTGCAAAGGATGGGAGCAGTGCCCCAGAGCAGTGAGTGGAGATGGCTGTGCAAGCCTAGAGGTGTCACCCCAACTGAGAGACAGGCAGGCTAGGGACACGCCCAGCAACTGAGCTCCAAAGGAGCAGGGGAGGGAGGAGGTGACGAAGGTGTGAGCTGGAAGATCACTACTCCCAGGGAGCTGCACTCTCAAGGGTGCCATGTCTGGGAAGGGATGACTTCACTGCACCCCTGGCCTCCGCCACACGAAAAGGGCAGTCACGGACGAGGATGAGGCCCAAGGTGACAGCCAGCCTGCAGAAGGGTGACCCAGGCTGTGCTCAGGAGTTCTAACCACAGTCTGGGCTGGCCATCCCCAAAGAGGGCACAAGACAGGCCAGCAGAGTGGCTCTCTGGCCTCATCCCTTACCTCGCTCCCTCTGCCTGGCTGGCCTCCTCCTCTGTCAGGGTCTTCTGTTGGGAAGTGCCTCCCCAGGTTGTTCCTGGCTTGCTCCTTCTCATCAGTTAGGCCTCTACATAAAGCTTCCTTTATCAGAAAGTCTTCCCTCGTCACTATCTCTAAGGGTCCTTTCTCCCCCAGTCCCCTAAGACTCTTCATCCTTGTATTCCTTCTTATTTTCTTCACACCACCTGTCATGAGCTGGGAGAACTCTGTTTACTGTCTGTCTCCTTCGTTCAATCTGGCCTGGTGTCTGGCAGAGTACCTGGGCCATGGCAGGCACTCTCAAGTTTGCTGACTGAATAAGAGAGGGGAGGAAAGGTGTTCTGTACACAGATGTAGAAATGTCTGAGTAAACAGATAAACAGGCACGGAGGCCCAGAAGAGGGGTCAAGACCGAGGCTTTCTTAGAACAGAACTGCTAGGCAAAGGAGTGGAAACCAGTGCTCAGGAAGAGCAAACACTGAGAGGGAGAGGCCAGGGAATCCTGGGAAATGCCAAAATGTTGGTGATTAGAGACAGGCGGAAGATTCGGCATCATCAAAGGAAAGTGCAAAGGAGGTGCCAGAGAAGGAGAGAAGCAGGCCCAGAAGAGCAGGAGAGGAGGGAATTTTCAGAAATGCATCAAATACTGCAGAAAGGCCAAGTGGGAATGAAAAGGACACACGCCACTAGATATGGTACCTGGGGGCTATTGATGGATGTTCTCTTCAAACACAGACTCAAAATGGTGGGGCAGGACGGGTTAAAGAGAAAGAGGAGATGAAGGAAATAACCTGGACAGAGACCACTCTTTCAGGGAGTTTGGCACCAATGCGAAGAAAGATACGTGAGGAGGGGGTGGGATGAAGACAAAGGTCTTCTATGATTTTTTTTTTTTTTTTTGGTGAGCTAACATCTGTTGCCAATCCTCCTCTTTTTGCTGAAGAAGACTGGCCCTGGGCTAACATCCGTGTCCATCTTTCTCTACTTTATATGTGGGACGCCTGCCACAGCATGGCTTGATAAGCAGTGCGTAGGTCCACACCCAGGATCTGAACCTGCGAACCCCAGGCTGCTGAAGCAGAGCACGCGAACTTAACCACTACACCACCAGGCCAGCCCCTATGATATTTTGCTTTTGACAGAGGAAGATTTGAGCATCCTTTGCACGTGATGAGGAAGAGATGGGAAATACCAGGATGGGAGGGGTGAGTGGGTGGGAGTAACCGGCTGGCTCCAGCAGCCCCACTGCAACGTATGCCTCTGGAGGCCATGGGGCCCAGCCTCCCCAACCAGACTGACTCTCCCTGAGGCTAAGATGAAGGCCCTGTCTTCCCCACAGGAGGGCTGACCACCATGACAGGAGACACAAGAGGTAAAGACGAGCCGGGCAGGGAGCTGTGCTGACTAGATACCTAGTCTTTTCTGTGACTAGATAACTCATCTGGTAAGAGGGTATGGAAAGGAGGGTTTGAGGAGAAGGTTAAATGATGAGAATCAGTGATGAGAGGACTGAGCAAGAGGACTGAGAATGGAGACACAGCTAAAAGAGTGGCTTTATATCACTCAAGAGCCAACTCGGAATCTCAGTGGGTTGCCCTTCCAACAGCTTAAAAACCCTCAGTGTGGTATTCAAGATGTGATATCTTCTGGCGCCAGTCTCCCTTTCTAGCCTCATCTACCATCACTCTGCTCACTCCTAAAATCCTACATTTCAGTTACAGGAGAGGAGCCAGTATGGGCTATTTGCTGAGAACCTTCATCCTTCCCTCGTTCTTAGCTTTCCCCTCCCATTCCCTGCTGGAGGACCACCTCCTCGGCAAATGGAATTGACTTATTGGTATTAACTACTCCTTCCTCTATGTGTCCACTTTGTTTTACATCCCTACAATAGAAGTACTAAACCTACAACAGAAGTTCCAACTGAATGTAGAAAAGGTGGTTTTGGGATCAGGGGCCTGAAAGAAGGTTAGGCCATTAATAAAAGTACTGAACCCTGAATTGCTAGTTTTAGGGATGCTGAGTTTGAGATGTCAATCATCCATCCAGGTGGCTATATCAAAGAGGCCCTTGAAAATGTACGTCTAGAATTTGCTGGTGAGAATGGGTCTAGTGATAAAGATCTGAGTCATTTGCATAGCAGTGGACCACCCCTTCAAATCTGCATTATATTAACATTTCTGCAACTCTAGTCTCACACCCATGGGCTCAATTTACTCTGGACACTGAATTGACTTAATTTTCCTAACTCATCTTTCCCTGCTCAAAAAGTTACAATGCCATCTACAGCACAGTGCAAATTCCTCAGGCTGACAATCAAGGTTGTTCACAATCAGGCCTCAGCATACCTTTCTAGTCTCACCTTGCACTGGTCCCTAACAAACCATCCTCTCCAGTCAGACTGGTCTTCTCGGTGGTCATGGACCATAAGCACACTTCTGTCTCCTAATCTCTGCTGAAACCATTCATTTCACCTGAACGTCCTCCCTTCTTTCTGCCTATTCCTAACTCATGCCTTGTTCAAAGCCCACCCCAAGTTCCACCTCTCCCTCCCTTGAATGCCTATAATTTTTAGTCTGTACCATTCATTTGGCATTTTAAAGTATACTGCTTTGTGATCTCTTTCATACATCAAGCCATCATCCAAAAGACATAAAAGAAAGACAAGGAAAAAGCAGAAGGCAAATATAAGTATCCTAAGAGGGACAGGAAGTACTTTCCCCACTTCTGGCTCCTATTTGGAGTAAGAATAAAGAAACTTCAGAAAGAAGATGGTTTGAGATGGGACTTAAAGGACAGGTAAGATGTGGACAGGCATGTGAGAAAAACATTCCAGGGAGACTGGACAAAGCCAAAGGCATCCACAGTCAAATGTGGGTGTCTCTCTCAATTCCCGAAACCTATGGAGATAAGTACATGAATAACAAAACAGAGATTTTGAACTTAACTTGGAATTCTGGAGTAACTGGGATGATATCATATACTGTATTAAATTCTTTCAATTCTCCCGAGTAGTAAGATCATCAGTGACATTTCTATCTTGGAAGCCTAACATCTAAAATTAACCAAACTAAACAATATTTTCAATTGTCACGATATAGAATTACATTGTTTATTGAACTAAAACCATTCAAAAATTCAAAAAGAGATGCTCATTATTCTGAAATCAGATGGCATTGCTATAAATATACTTTAAAGCAAAAATTGATAAAACTACACCTATTTAAGATAAGTAAATCCTGTAAAACAAGGTTTAGGTTTGTATCTTTAAAAATCTCCTTTAACTTAGTAAATTTACAAATTTTCCCCCAATTTCTTATGTATAGTTTAAAAATAAGTAGACACGTAGCACTTTCTAACTTGAGTTACTCAGTATCAACTTTATGACTGAAAATTTTATTTTTATAACAAATTGATTTTTAAATAAATATATTAACTTCAATATAGATATAATTTAGGTTGACCCTAGCAAACTAATGTAAAAAAATTAGCTTCTACGGCTTGTCCATTCTAAAGACTTCCTTATAAAAGTAACAGAATTCCAGTTTCTGAAATCATTATTGCTCCCTGCATACACATTATGCCTGTACTTCCTCTCTCACAAGATTGCTGTGAAAATTAAATGAGATAATACAGGTAAATGCAAAGACTGCTATCCAGCCACAGTATTTTATGGCTGATGCACAGGATTAATACTCAAAATATTTTGGGTGATATAATTTAAAAGTCATGTTGGCTAATCATTCAGGGAATAACCAATCAAGTTAAGTTTCTTTTTCTTTTAAACAGAAACAGTATCTTTTTTGTGTTCATTTTTGGTTTTGCTTTTACTAGGAAGAACTTTTAACTAAAACTTGGCTAAAATAAAAAATCTTAAAATATCTCTTATCTTTAAAGGATCAAAACCTCTGCTTTCTTATTTGATCAATTTCAAGCTATATTTAAAATACTAGTCCAATTCCACCTTATTTTAGTGAAGTGACAGATAAAACAGATAAAGGTATTTACCTTTAAAAATTCCCAAATTTCATTTTTGGCAGTTGAATACCATACTTCTGAACTGTGTAACTTTTAAAAATCTAGATTTAGTACAGCATTAGTCACAGAAGCAGAGGATACTAAAGTATCGTAGAAAGTTTATTGTAATACGTATGCTTATTTTCCAGAAGTGGTTTTGGACATTATCGCTTGATAAAAAGCACATAAAATTAGTGCATACAGTACAGAGGCACTGCCATACACAGGGTGGCAGCACTGAGAGCAAAACACATGCAAACAGCAGAACACTGGGAATGGCCAATGCCGGCACACAAGAGTACCTGAAATCTGATTATCAAAACACTGCTTAGACACACGGCTATTTTGGTTTTAATTAAGAAATTCCTTTTAATTCTGGCAGAGGTATCACGCATTTTAGAAAAGCTCTTATGAGTCAGCAGCTGAATGTGATCAATTGCACTTGTCTCAAAACAAATTACTTTCTCCTCCTCTTCCTGCACTGCCTAATAAAGTCAACGGAGTATGATTAAATTTAAGGACCACATCAGACCCAATGTTTAGGTAGAGCAATTGTATCTCTAGTACATATATATATACTTTTGAGAGTTTGTGTGTATGTTGTCGTTTTTTCCAATTTATTTACACCAAAAAAACAAAAAACCAAAAAAGAGTCCACCCATTTCTCCCACCCTCCCACCCCCCACCTCTGGAACACCAATCATTCTCTGTATCTATGAACTTGTTATTTATTTATTTATTTATTTATAGATTCCACACACAAGAGAGATCACACAGTATCTGTCTTTCTCTGTCTGACTTATTTCACTTAGCATAATGTTCTTGAGGTCCAACCATGCTGTCACAAATGGCAAGATTTCATTCTTTTTTACGGCTGATTAATATTCCATTACATATAATATACCACAGTTTCTTTATCCATTCATCCATTGATGGACACTTATGTTATGTTTCCATATCTTGGCTACGTCCATACTTGGCTACTAATGCTACTTGGCTACTACCATATCTTGGTAAATAATGCTGCAATGAACATGGAGGTGCATATTTTTTTTTTGAGTTAGTGTTTTCATTTTCTTTAGATAAATACCCAGAAGCGGAATTGCTGGAACATATGGTAGTTCTACTTTTAATTTTTTGAGGAACCTCTATACTGTTTTCCATACTGGGTGCACCAGTTTACATTCCCACCAACAGTGCACACGAGTTCCTTTTCTCCACATCCTCGCCAACACTTGGAATTTCTAGCCTTTTTGATAATAGCCATTCTAACAGGTGTGAGGTGATAGCTCATTATAGTTTTATTTGCATTTCCCTGTTGATTAATGATTTAGAGCATCTTTCTATGTACTTGTTGGTCATCTATATATCTTCTTTGGAAAAATGTCTATTCAGATCTTCTGCCCATTTTTCAACTGGATTGCTTATTTTTTTGCTATTGAGTTGTATGAGATCTTTATATATTTTGGATATTAGCCTCTTACCAGATATATGATTTGCAAATCTTTTCTCTCATTCAGTAGGCTGCCTTTTCATTTTGTTGATGGTTTCTTTTGCTGTGCAGAAGCTTTTTAGTTTGATGTAGTCCCACTTGTTTATTTTTGTTTTTGGTGTCAGATTCAAAAAATCATCACCAAGACCTAGGTCAAGGAGCTTACTGCCTATGTTTTCTTCTAGGAATTTTATGGTTTCAGGTCTTATGTTCAAATATTTAATCCATTTTGAGTTAATTTTTGTGTATAGTGTAAGATAGTGGTCCAGTTTCATTCTGTTGCATGTGGCTGTCCAGTTTTCCCAGTACCATTTATTGAAGAGATGTCCTTTTCCCCATTGTATATTTTTGGCTCCTTTCTCATAAATTAAGTGACCAATATATGTGTGAGTTTATTTCTGGGCTCTCTATTCTGTTCCATTGATCTATGTATCTGTTTTTATGCCAATACCATACTGTTTTAATTACTATAGCCTCATAATATAGCTTGAAAGCAGAGAGTGTGATGCCTCCAGTTTTGTTCTTCTTTCTCAAGATTGCTTTGGCTATGTGGGGTCTTGTACAGGTTCATAAAAATTTTAGGATTGTTCTATTTCTGGGAAAAAATGCCTTTGGAATTTTGATAGGGATTGCATTGAATCTGTATACTGCTTTGGGTAGTATGCACATTTTAGCAATATTAATTCTTCCAATCCATAAGCACAAAATATCTTTCCATTTATTTGCATCTTCTTCAATTTCTTTATGTCTTGTAGTTTTCAAAATACATGTCTTTCACTTCCTTGGTTAAATTTCTTCCTAGGTATTTTATTCTTTTTGATGCAATTGTAAATAGGATTGTTTTCTTAATTTTTCTGATAGTTCATTATTAGTGTACAGAAATGCAACAGATTTTTGTGTCCAGGCACACCTTGTTATTTTGTGCTTCGCTTTATTGTGCTTCACAGATGCTGCATTTTTTACAAGATCCTCCACTAGCAAAAAGATTATGACTCATTGAAGGCTCAGATGATGACATTTTTAGAATAAAGTGTTTTTAAATTAAGGTACGTACATTTGTTTTTTAGACATAGTGCTATTATTGCACACAGTAGAGTACAGTATAGTGGAAACATAACTTTTATTTGCACTAGAAAAGCAAAAAATTCGTGTGACTCAATTTATTGCAGTATTTGCTTTATTGTGGTGGTCTGGAACCAAACCCACAATATCTCCAAGGTATGCCTATGTTTCTTTTTCTTGCCTAATTGCTCTGGCTAGGACTTCCAATACTATGTTGAATAAAAGTGGTGAAAGTGGGCATCTTTGTCATGTTCCTTATCTTACAGGAAAAGCTTTCGGCTTTTCCCTGTTGAGGATGATGTTAGCTGCGGGCTTGTCCTACATGGCCTTTATTATGTTGAGGTACATTCCCTTTATATCCACTTGTTAAGAGTTTTTATCATAAGTGGATGTCGAATTTTGTCAGATGTTTCTTCTGCATCTATTGAGAGATCATGATTTTTATCCTTTTGTTAATGTGATGTATCAAATTCACTGATTTGCTGATGTTGAACCATCCTTGCATCCCTGGAATAAATCCCACTTGATCATGGTGTATAATCCTTTTAATGTATTGCTGAATTCAGTCCACTAATACTTTGTTGAGGATTGTTGCATCTAGGTTCATCAAGGATATTGGCCTGTAATTTTCTTTTCTTGTGGCATCCTTGTCTGGTTTTGGTATCGGGGTAATGCTGGCCTTGTAAATTGAGTTTGGAAAAGTTCCCTCCTCTTCCATTTTTTTGTAAGAGTTTGAGAAGGACTGGTATTAATTCTTCTTTGAATGTTTGGTAGAATTCACCAGTGAAGCCATCTGGTCCTGCACTTTTCTTTGTTGGGAAGTTTTTGATTACTGACTCAATCTCCTTACTAGAAATTGTTCTATTTAGATTTTCTATTTCATATGATACTGTCTAGGTTGTAAGTTTCTAAGAACTTATCCATTTCTTTTGCTTGTCCAATTTGTTGGCATATGATTGTTGATAGTAGTCTTTTACTATCCTTTGTATTTCTGTGGTATCATTTGTAAGACGTCCTCTTTCATTTCTGATTTTATTTATTTGAGTCCTCTCTCTTTTTTTCTTGGTAAGTCTAGCTAAAGGTTTATCAATTTTGTTTCTCTTTTCAAAGACCAGTTCTTAGTTTCATTGATCACTTCTATTGTCTTTTTAGTCTCTATTTCATTTATTTCTGCTCTAATCTTTGTTATTTTCTTCCTTCTACTAACTTTGGATTTCATTTGTTCTTTTTCTAGTTCCTTCAGGTGTAAAGTTAGGTTGTTTTACTTGAACAAGAAGATATAACATTTGTAAATATTTATGCACCCAACATAGGAGCACTTTAATATATAAAGCAAATATTAACAGACCTAAAGGGAGAAACAGACAGCAATACAATAATAGTAGGGGACTTTAATACCCCACTTAACATCAATAGACAGATCATCCAGACAGAAAATCAAGAAGGAAACATCGGCCTTAAATAACATGTACAACCAGATGGACTTAATGGATAGGTACAGAACATTCCATCCAAAAGCAACAGAATACCCAATCTTCTTAAGTGCACATAGAACACTTTCCAAGATAGATCATATGTTAGGCCACAAGACAAGTCTTAATAAATTGAAGAGGACTGAAATCATATCAAGCATCTTTTCCAACCACAATGATATGAAACTAGAAACTAATTCCATGAAGAAAACGGGAAAATTCACAAACATGTGGAGATTAAACAACACGCTACTGAACAACCATTGGGTCAAAGAAGAAATCAAGAAATACCTTGAGACAAAGGAAAATGGAAATGGAACATACCAAAATTTATGGGATGCAGCAAAAGCAGTTTTAAGAGGGAAGTTCATAGCGATAAATGACGACCCTCAAGAAACGAGAAAAGTCTAGTAGATATTTAAAAGGATAACCCAAGCTATGATTAAAAGTGCTTCAAGATAGGAATTTCTTTTAAGAATAACATGATCTTGGAAACAGGAATGCTCTTATGAAATAAAAGCAGTTAAAAGTTTTAAAATAACTGTCTTAATTAGGTTATAATGTCCAAAAAGAAAGGCTTTTAAGGAAAATATGTGCAACACTACTTAAAAAAACCTAGAATACCCCTAAGAGTATTACATGCTTAATGATTAAAAATTTCAAATACAATAGATATTCAACTGATGTAGATAAAAACAGTAATAACTCATTCATTACCATTTTTCTTTGAAAAGTAACTGCAATAATTGAAAATATTATGATCTTCAAAGTAATTTTGCTCATGTATTTGAAAAATATATTTTCATTAATTGTCAAAGGATAGATGTTTAGGAACTTCTACAAACTACCAGACTTTTATATGTATTCCCTTTGTTTACAAACTTCTAGGCATACAAAACTAGATTCATGTACAAAAACAATGTTCAATTAAAACTCCCTATATTTCAGCAGTACATCAAGTTATCCAGTTAAATATTTAAAACCTTCCTTCTCTATCTAATTAAATCTATTACTTGATAGTTTACTTTCATTTTGATTTGAGTAAACAATTATAATATATTTTACATGTAATATCTTCTAAAATTGATGGACACCAAATTATTGCTAAGGAATATCTGTTTTGTACCTTTTTCTTAAAATTAAACTACAACAAATTACATTAAAAGCTAAATCTGATAAATGTACTTTACACAGGGCATAATGAAATCAGTTATGTGTTTTCATGACAGTAGCCCTAAAGATGCTCAAATTTTATGAAGCAGAAAAAGAAAAGCATAAAGTATCACTGCTGTTAGAGGTGTGCCCTACAGTCATAGGCACTTTCTTTCTTTGAAACACTTTTAACTCTTCCAAATAAGAACTACTAGGGCTGCTTCTACCACTCTTGGTATAATTAACCTACCTATTTTATTATATTTCTCATTCTATTTTAGTGCTGAAATCCTATGCATTTGAGTTGTGACTTTCAAATAATACTATTAACATTAGAAGAGAAACATTATTGAAATTGAAATTTTACCCAATTAAATCACCTCAGACAACAAATTTGAAAAACAATTTCTCAGATTTATTTAGAAAATAATTTTAGAAGTACAAGGAAAGTAAATTAACGTTTAAGATGTAGCTTACAATCAGATATGCTGATCATATTAACATTTATTTTTAAGGTTATAATAGATCTTAGCCAAATATATAAAGTGACAACTCTCTCATAAACTGCAAATTTAGAACAAATTTAGTTGTAAAGTAAAGAAGCTAATTTCCCTTCTTTGGAAGGGAATAGTTAAAGAAATTCTATTTAGGAAATGCAAAAGGGAGCTGAGAAAGATAATGTACTCTTATATAAAACAGTATTTTTATTTCATTGCCTAAAGCTGATAAAAATAAAACCTATTATTATACCTCTTTTAGGATATGATGAAAAGTGATGTGGGCTCTGTGTAATTCCAGCATTAAGACAATACAAGAAAATAAAATCAAGCCACTGAGAAAATCTAGCAGATTAAAATTCAACTGGTGCTATTTTGAACCTGCACATTTGAACCACCTTAAGCTTCCAGGTTCAATTTTTTAAAATTCTCCTGATCCATAACAATTCAATCAACTTTTTACTAATGTTCTTCAAGTGAACAAAATTGATTAAAACATTTTCTAATTTTGCTTTTTAGCCAAAGGGGCTAAATTCTTCATTCTCTACTTGATTTCTAGTTTAACAGTCCCCAAAATTATATCTCAACATTAAAGGCTCTAATGTCTAACTACTGATTAAAAAGATATAATTTTTTAAAAGTCAGATGGTAGCCCTTTAGCTGTAGGATTTAATCTGAGAATTAATATTTCCATACTCAAAAACTAAAAGATAGGCTATCATAATCAGTATGCACTTGTGCCACCCCAATATTGGTTTGAGATAATAATTTAAATATTTAATAACTGAAAGTCTAAAATGAGTCTCTCTCAAAAAAGGTAGAGTTCTAGACTCTGCAATGGCAGATCATTTACAGTCTGCACAGGATTTGGTCGCCCTTTAAGAAAAGATGCCTCCTCTACCCTCAAAATATTTTCTAAACTAAAGGAAACTTCTACCCCCAAACATAATACTATAATAGCTCTAGATTCTCCTTCAGAAAATCAATTGCTAATTAATAAATGGGAAAGAAAATTCCTTTAACTGTCAGCATACACCTAAAAACATTCCAGAAATTAAGCACTTTGTTGGTGAATGTTCTTATCATTACCTTGTGAAAGACTTTTTAAATGTTATTAAGTCTGTAAGAAATGATTTAAATTGCCCTAAAAAAGTCCACAAAGTACATTGTTCTTAGACTAAGGTTTTAAAATTTATTTCATTAACTTAACAGAAAGTTTTAAACCTTCTGATGAAGAATGAAGAATAGTTTTCATTAGGTTCTGATATTTTTCAGAACACTTCACTCAGGTACACATTTAAAATAGTCTTTAAAATCTTTTAAAAAGTAGCAGAAAATCATTTTTCCTTATCTGAAAATAAAGAATTCCAAATAACCACTAGAAATTATTCTTAGAATTTAATTTAGTTTAATTTAAATCTAAGAAGTTTGGAGGAAAGGCTTTGAGGGAATCTATTTTTAAAAAGTTATTATAAAAACAGCAATTTGTATTAAAAATACTCTTACAGATTCCCCCAATTATCACTCTTATTTTGGGGGGTAAATTTATTATTTTTGCTTTGTAGTTAGTTATTCTTTATTCACATAATCAAACTTTAAATTTACCATGATTATTAATTTATTCTAAAATTCTCATCTACCTAATTCTTTCCCATCAATTTTGGACATCTTAGTCCATACTTATGTTATTTTTATACCCTTTCATTATTTAAAACTCTGAGTTTTAAAAGGCATCCAAAAAGAACGTTTTTGCCTCTTAACACCCTCACATTTCTGGGTTTTCTATGTTTTTAGATTAGGAAAAGTTTTCACTTAAAAGAAAATGCAAGGAAACATTTCAAGCAAATTGCTTATCCTATTAACCTAGGACATAACTGCCTAAGTTCACTCATTCTCCACATGCACACACATTTCTTAGGTAGTCATCTCAAATTCCCAACACACACTGTGGTTAGTTTTAATACCATGATCCTCCAGTAACTCTGTTTACAAGACATACAGGGACTTTTAAATACTAACAATTTTAATGCAGTATCACACTACTTCACTTTTAAAAAATGAGATATCATTCCTGTTTTATAAAAATAGGTTTTTGTTTTCTGATAAGCTTTAAAAAAAGAAAAGAGCAAAAACCTTAATACCTTAACAAAAACAAACACCAAGACATACACAAAATCAGAAAACAAAAACACCAAAGCATCCTTGGTAGTTTCATACCACCCTATCCTTGTCCATACCACCCTGGACAGAGGAGGCAGGGACAGGTGTACACACTGAGTAGAATGCAAACCACTGGGCAGCAGGCCAAGTGATTTAAAAGTAAAAATCAAATTATGCCTTTATAATAATTTCTCCTAGGCTTTCAGACATGTATATTTCTCATAACCTCAAATGTTAATATACACCAATACTTTTATAAAATATAATGACCTAAAAAGTCTCATTTAATTTCTCAAATTAAATTTAAAAGTTAAATTTGCTAATGAGATATCAAAGTTGTCCTGTTATAAATGAAAAGTAGTAACAGAGCAGATGTCAGGTTCAGGCTTTCAAAAACAATTAGGCACTGAAATAAACACAAAAAGTAAAAATTAGTTATCTTCAAAGTGGTCTTATCATAAAATGGAAAAGAATTCCCATGCATGAATTCTAAAATCATAGTTAACTTTACAGTTCATCAATCTGATGTACCCTGGCCTCACATTTAACTTATTTGTAAATACTTTTCCAAGGCTACCTAAACACTTACTAATTGGTTAAATATGCTGCCTATATTAATTCCTGTTAAAATTAAAGAAATTAAAGGTCCACTTTTGTTTTTCTGCAGTGACTGATACATTTTCAAAGTATTTGATGTTTCAGAAAAGGTGTTTATCAGGTTCTTAAAACATTTAAAAAATGGCTCAAGGGACAATTTATAGCCCTTTTACCTTTAACATATTCACTATCTTGGATTCTGTTGAACAGATTAAGTTGTTCTTTCCTTCTCCTGAAACTCTTCCCTTACTGAAATAACTTAACTAAAGAATCTAAGATGTTATCAATGTAAAGAGAAAAAAATTACATTTATTTCCTATACACTTGGAAACACATCAAGAAGAACAAGTATTCCAGGCAGTGTAAGTAAAGTTATTCAGTAAAATTTCTTTTTTCCTTTGTGTGTGTGTGTGCGTGTGTGTGTCTGTGCACGCGTGTGTATGTATGTGTAACAGGTAATTTTTTCATATATCTTAATTTTCCAAAGAACAGGATTCTAAATAAAAAATATTGAAACATTCCTACAAGGAACCAATATTTTGATTACACAGCTCAAGAGGCAAATGATTACTAAAACAAAATTTCAAAGGTAGCTATAGATATATGTTTCAGTTATCTGGCTTTTCAAATCTCAAACACAGGAGCATTGCATTTAATTTAGCAAATAACAATTTAAACCTTAGAAAGGAAAATTTCCAGCATAGTTAACCAAAATGTATACAGGAACAACCAGAATTAAGTTAAAAATGATGGGAAAAAAATCTCACCTTTGTATGATATTAAAACAAAGAGTACCTTTAAAATTTTTAAACTATATTGATAAAAGCAAATTCACTAACTTATTTAGCTGTAAGATGTGTGTTTATTAAAATATTTTGGTTATAATAAATATACAGATATAGAATTTTATCAGTATTAGCTCACATTTATAAATCATCTTCCACAGCAGCTAAATTCCTTATAGAATTCCAAATAGCAAAATTAGGCATATAAATTTCAAGTAAGAAATCTCAATCTATGAGGTTTCTCTAATTTTAACTGAAATAAACATTTTGAGTACACAATATCGTTAGATTATTTCTGTAAATTGGTATAATTTAATAGTAGCTTCAGAAAAAGGAGGTTCAACAGGTAGTATTTCTAAGGCATTAAAAAAAGCTCAATACAACCAATCCTAATCAGGTATTGCGCTGTGCCCTATCTAAATAAGACTCTCTAAGGAATTATAGGTTTTATACTTGTATGCTCAAAGTGCATTTTCTAATTCAGACAAGTACCTAGTTGTCTAAAACCCAAACATGAAGAAAGCTTTATACCACTCTTTGTGAGAGAGAAAAAAAATCACAATACCAGCACTTTTATTTATGTTGACAATAACCTCATCATAACTTGAAGTGTCCAAATAACCTGAACAACTCAAGGGTCTAACATAACTGGAAGAAATACTTTTCCTTCACTTTTACAGAAATTGAATTTATTGATATTAGTATCTCTGGCTTGTCAAAGTGGCAGCTATTCAAGATTAAAAAGTCTCATTTATTTTAAACACATAGCCTAATTCTGACTACTTATAGTCAATGTAACTGTCTTGAGCCAAAATAGAATGAAAATGTAAGATAAATTTTAAAGGTTTATCAATATTAATGGCATTCTGAAACCTGGACAGAAGATTATTTTGGGGAGGGGGAAGTTTCTCTTCTCCACTGATAGTTTAATCACTTTCCAATCAATTTTGATTTAACAGTGGTTCATGGGATTAATTTTTTTAATGAGTTCTTAGAAAGATGTAATTGCTTCCAAAATCAGAAACCACGAGATGATGTACTCAAACACTACACCGCCACAATGCTGTTATGGAGGTATTTACAGGAAGGTGCAGATAAGAGCTCAGCTGTGCACACATGTTAACGTACAATAGACTTCAAAATAATAATTTGTTTGTACAGTATGGCAAGGAAAATATTCTGTATAAGAAGTCTAAAAATCCAGCTCTAATTTTAATCCATTTCTATAAATCAAAAAAACAAAGGAAAATAGGCATTTATTTCAGAAACTCCATATACCTGTGGAAAATGGAACACAAGTAAATCCTATTCAGAATTAACCTTAATCTCAAATAGAGAACAGCTAACAACTTACATATTTTAAACTTTGAAAATATTGTGAAAATCTAAACCATTAGAGTTGACAGTAGTTTATGATCAGTAAACATTTCCTATTAAATAACACAAATTCAACTTAAAAGATGCAAACTGATAGGTCTCAGGATTTTAAAATCTTTTAATTTCAAAGGCGCAGAGTTACAGCAGATGTATAGGATGGGCTTTAAAAATGGGTATACGTAAACTTTTCCATGGTGTTGGTGTATGTGCTTTTTTCCCCTTAAAGAAATGCCTACTGCTTACAGTGTAAAAGAATCTGCACCACTCTGTCTGCAGTTTTCAACCAGAAGTCCTCAGTGTACCTTAAGCCAAATTGAATATTAGGTATTTTACAGCTTTTACAAAATGGCTGTAAAATCACATTATGGGCATACACAGCTCTTTGATCTCACTGCACAGAATTCATAACTGTTCAATAATGCTATACCATTACACCACACACCTTAAACTATTTCCATTTTTCCACAATTCCTTCCAAAATCAGCTTCCAAAGCAAAGCAATGTAACATGAAAAGTTCCTGGGAGAGCTTGTTACACAAAAGAACAGCTTGGATACAAACTAATCTACACAATATCCATCTTCTGTTGAGCTTGTTTATTCCTCCTCTCCCTCCATCAATCCTAAAGGTGGGTGCACTTGAGTAATGGAAAGAGAAGGCTCTTCCATCACCACACCCTCCCAGCACCTCTGCTTTTGGTCCTCAGACAGTGATTCTGTGTAGGTGATGAAAATCTTAAGAAAAGAGAAGCTGTCCCTTTAAAATGCCCTGCTCTGTCCCATATCCCACGTGGAACCAACATCAGCAGCACTTTCCCATTAACTTCAATGTGATGCAAGAGGCACCATCCTTTTATATACGTAAAACCAGAAAACCTCAGCCTAACATTCTTTACTGAGGATGAACAGGTGAAGCAAACGGGTCAGGAAGGGAGAAACCAAGCAACTCCCCACCCCTCCCCAAAAGGTGCGCCAGTCTTGCACTCCAGCCTCTCTGTGCAACATCACCTCTCTACCCCTCCTCTGTAGAGCCTACTTTAAAGAAAGGAGGGAGCCACTAACAAAACCTGAAGCATAAATGCGACGAAAATGCAATCTAAAGCCGGAAAGGTTTATTCTTCCAATCACACATATTAACTCTATTAAGAAAATGGCATCACTTTTTTTCCACCAAAAAAAAAAAAAGAAAAACCGCAAAGATCATTAAAAGAGAGTTATAAAATAGCAAATATAGTGTTTATCTTATCTCAGATCAGTCCACATTACCAATAAGTTTAGCAGTTTCTGCACTACCACCTCCCCCCTCCCTCCCCCTCCTCCTCTTGCATCGGATTTTCACGTTTTCTCATTGTCGGTTGAGTTATAAAAGGCTTTTGCCCTTCGAAAGTTTTAAAAAATAAATAAATATTAACTCCTTGGTCCCTGCAAAGTCAAAATGGACTTCAGGGGAAAGGCGGTTCATACTTTTACCTTTAGCGAGAAAAGGGGGAGCATCCCGGATTTTTAGGGATTTTTTGCGATTTTTTAAAAATTTTTATTTGGTTATATGCCTGAGTTCTCCCTCCATTTTGGTTGTTTATGATACTGACAACAAGCTGTCCCTGCTCTGTGCAGATCTCCTGCTTTCATTTAGCACCCCCTCCCCCTACCCCCCCCTCGCAGCCACACATCCAGGGCTCACACCTCCCCGCAGACCCCGCACCCCGACCCCGACTCGCCCACCTGAGGAAAGGGCAAAAACAAATTCATTTCTCCAAAAAAGAAAAACCTCTTTTGAAAAAGGGGCAAAGTTACCCCAAGTCACTCAAAGTGCCCCCCAAATATTGCCGACTGCGGGTTTCCGCCAGGCCCTTTGGGAAGCGACCTTCCCCCGGGATGTTTTGGTGGAAAATGCGGAGAGTTTACTCTCAAAACTGAATTTATATTAATTTTTCCCTTATTTTTCGGGTCTCTAATGTCTTCCGCTCTCGCTGCTGCCGCTGCCGCTGTCACAATATTCACAGCACCAGAGAGGAGGAGGAGGAGGAGGAGGAAAACTTTTCAAACTTTCCAGACCCTGAATAAAGGGGTTTTTTTTTTTCCCACCGACCTCACCTTCGGGTCTCCAGCCGCATCGCCCCCTGCCCTGTCAGAAGCGACTTCGGGAGTCCTCACACCCCCGCTTAATTATTTTATTTTATTTTTTATTATTATTTTTCTCTCTGGGGTCCTGAGCAGGGGCTGAGAGTAGCACAAACTTTTCCTCCTCCTGCCGCCGCCGCTGCTCCTCTGCCCCCTCGGCTAGTCCCATAATTTAAATAACCCTGATATTTCTCCCGCTAAACGCCTCTCCGCCGCCCCGGACCCCGGGAGAACTCACCGCGGGGCTTTAACATCCTCCCTCCGGCCCGTCCGCCGCCTTTACACCGCCCGCGGAATTTCTAATAATTTTTTTCTCATATTTCGGGCTGGACGCGGCGGGCCTGGAAATTGTTTCCTTACGCCTCTTTCCAGCAGCCATTGTAGTGTATGCGCTGCCCCTGCAGCCCAACTTGCAGCTGCCGCCGCCGCCGCCGCCGCCGCCGCCGACGTCGCGCCCACCGCCGCCTCCCCCGGCCTCCTCGGCCGCCGCCCCCGCCTCCCGCCGGCCCGCCCCCGGTCCCCGCCCGCCGCTGCGCCCGCCCCCCGCGCGCGCTCCGCCCCAGGGCCGGCCACTAGGCGCGGCCGCCGCCAGGGACGGGCCCGTCGATTGGCCCGCAGCGCCGCCCGTCAAGCTAAAGTGTTAAGAGGCGGGCCGCGGCGCGGGGGGCGCGGCGGGGCGGGGGAGGGGGCGTGGCCGCGCGCGCCGCTCCGCCCACTCCTCTCGCCTCGGCCCTCCTCCCGCCAGCTGGGGGCGGGGCGAGACCCGCCCGCCGCCGCCGCGCAAGGCCTAGCTCGGCTGTCAGTCTGGCGGCGGTGCGCGCCGATTGGGCCGGCCGCCGCCGGGGAGCGGGGGCAGCACGTTGGGATGCGCGCTACTTAAGGTCCAGCTGCGTGAGCCATTGACGTGTTTGGAGCTGGAGACGGCCTGGGCGCAGGAGAAGCGGTCGCTCGAGGTGAGTGGTCCCCCGCCCCTCCCTCAGCGGCTTCTGAGGGGTTGCGGGAAGAGAGGGGCTCAGCCGGGCCGCCGCGGGGCCCGAATCCACCTCTTCGGCGTGGAGTCGCTTCCACCAGGCCTTGTCTCCGTGCGGGCCCCTTCCCGTCGCTCCTCCTCCCCGCGACACGGGTTTATTCGGGCCGGGGGCGTGGAAGGTGACCTCTGCCAGGGCACCCCTACGTCTTCCTTCACTCTCCTTCCCAGCCTTTGAAGCCTAATTGCCTGCGCGTACCCAGTTTACTGCATTTTCTTCGCCCCCGACCCTCTTGGCACCGCAGAAGGTCGAAGCAAGGTGTGTTCACCTGTGCCCGCCGTCCACCGTTAGACGGACAGGCAGCATCGCGGCGGGCGGCCAGGCCTCGGACTCGCATCTCTCCGGTTTCTCCACTGGGCTTCCCCGCACCCCTCCGGTGTGCCACCCTGACTTCCTGACCCTGCCTCTCTGCACCCAGCAGTGGGTTAAGGGCTTGAGGTTCTCGCATGACGTGTTTCAGCTTCCCGATAGTTGCATCTGCGTTTTATGAGAGCCCCAGACTGCCTCGGCTCTGACCAGCAAGTGGACACGGACGTGTTCAGTAACGTTCCCTTCCCCCTTCCCTTTCAAAGCTATTTGGAGAGTGAGGACGTGAACAACGGGATGGGAAATCAAGAAATACTTTTTTAAGCAGTTTGCCCTTTGGATGAGATTTTAGAGTTGTTTCTCAAACGTGCTGTGCTTTTGCGGGCCTTCCTTCAAGGCTTCCTGGCCGTCCTCTGCCAGTAGAGCTTTGTAATATTTGTTTAGTACCTTCAGAAAGTAGTAGATAAGGCCTCTCTAGCGGAACACTCGATCTTGCCCTTCAGCCTCGGTCCTCACTGCAAATTGACATTTCCTCTTCATTTCCAGTTAATATGTGAGGATTTATGTGAAGAAGGTGACATTTGGAAATTCAAACTTAGACTGACTTGTTTTTAGAATCCGAAAGGGAAAGGAAATCAAATGTGGATAAACTCATGCTGCAAATCTGATTCAGGTATATGTGATGTTACAGGTGTTATTTTTCAAAAATTCGTGGCTGATGATGCTAATAAAATGCAGAGTAGAATACTTTCATGTAAGGCATGCAACCTGAGTTTTGTCTGTGTCTGATCATTGTTGAGATTATATGCAAGGAATGTGAACAGCTAAGCAGGATTCTGTGTTCTCACATCACAGGATACATGTGAAAGAGAAGACTGTGAGTTTACTGAGTACCATCATCTCTCTTAGGAAGAAGTCAGGCCTGCAAAAGAATTGTGTTCAGGAGAGGAAGAAGCTTTTAGATTAGAATTAAATAGCATCTTGAATTTCCTTTTTGTTACGATGTTTCTGTTAGATAGGTATATTCATGTATTGTTCAATAAAAATCATAAAATAAAAGGATTGCTTAGTGGGTGCTAAAAGTTAAAGGACTCCAGAATGCCTAAACTTTTTTCCATCTGTCTTTGCAAAGGTTGATCTCCTTTAGCCTGGACATCCTGATCTTTCCCATAAGAGAAACTGAACTAGGTGACTCTTGACTGAGAATACTTCCACTTTTCAGGAGCTTGTGGGATTTGATTGTTTTTCCTGAATGTACTTTATTTCTTTTTTTGTGTGTGTGTGAGGAGATCAGCCCTGAGCTAACATCCATGCCAATCCTCCTCTCTCTGCTGAGGAAGACTCACCCTGAGCCAGCTGATCTTCCTCCACTTTATGTGGGGCGCCGCCACCAGCATGGCCTGACAAGCGGTGCATCAGTGCGCTCCCGGGATCCGAACCCCGGCCACCAGCGGCGGAGTGTGTGCACTTAACCACTACACCACGGGGCTGGCCCTGTACTTTATTTCCTTTAACGTGACTGATACTTTTTTGATGGTCCTATCTTGGGCAAGGAAAGTAGAAACCATTTCATACAAAAGTTCTGACCTCTGTCTAGTTATACTGACTGATACTGTTTTTTATTCAGTGGCATTTTGTAGGTCACGCTACCTTATTTGCTGGCTTCTTCCCTCTTCAGGTGGAAGATGATTAAGCTAGAACAGGCTTTGAGAGTACAAGTTAAATCGACTCCGTAAACTTAGTGCAGACCATTTAAAAATATTTATGGGTGGCTCATCAATTGTATAGCAATACAGAAACAAAAAAATCACTTTGAAATAATTAACAGTTAGTTGACTCTTGGTTTTTTTATTTTCTCTTTTAGTTCCTTTCTATGACATGTCTTTGAAGATAATATGCATACTGATTTCAGTTAAACTCTGTTATAGAGAGCAGTTGTCCTGGGATGTAGTTGACATACCTATTGTATGAGTATATGACTTGACTTGGAATCACTAATTGGCTCTTAGGGAACTGTGATCATCTTTAATCAATAAAGACTTCTATAGAGCTATATCTATAAGGCTTGAGTTGGAAGATTAATGAACCACGGTAGCATTCCCTCACTTCCTTCAACCCAGGGAAGTATCAATTAAATAGAACCTGCCACTGGAAGTAAACTTTCAATTTTTTTTTTTAACTTTTCGAAATGTTAACTAAGCAAAACTTGGTTATTTGGTATATTGGCCACCCCAGTGCTGGCCACAGAGTAGGCATTCAGATACTTTAGTTAACAAATGTTTTTGCTCAAGTTAGGTTGTACTAAGTTATTCCACGCTTATTTTGTATGCCAATCAATGGATAATAAGGAAGTAATCCTTAGACTGCATGCTGTTTTCTTAGGTTTTGTTAGTACTAAATGTATTTGACCTTTAGAAATAAGAATAAACTAAAACTGAATTATAGCTGAATTATCTTTCTTTCTGGACGTTATAATCAAATTTTAGTAGCTGCATTTAAATATGGTCTTTGTGCTGAGGGACCATGGCAGTGCAAAGGAAAAACACATCCGAGTCTTTATTCTCAAAATACAGAGGAAACATGAAGTTCCTCACTAGATAATCATTATGCCAAAATTAATTTTTCAGGTACTTAGGGGGCTAATGAGATTTATTGATTTATTTTCTATCATGCACTGTATAACTCTTTTCTCCAACATCTGCCTGCAGTAAGAAGACTGTTAGGATGCCCATGGTCACACGGAAGCTGAGAGATCCTGACATAAATCCTTGCTTGTCGGTAAGGTGGTTTACTTTTAATTTTCATGAGTGTTAAGTTGGAAAAACAGGCTGCTTCTGATTTTGTGGTCATCTGTTTTCTGCAGTTCTTGAATAAAGTTATTTCTTACAAAAAATATTCCTGGCCAGCGTATCCTTATTTCACTAGAGCATTTTTAGATATTCATAATTTAGCTAACAAAGATTCACCTCTTTTAAGTTTCCCTTATTTGTATAATATGCAAGCATTTAGTTGTCACTGTAATACTAGACAGGCATACGAATCGCTGAGGAAAATCTTTAGTCGAAACATGGCAAGTTGGGAAGTATGGTATTTTTAAACTGTCACTGAAATTTATGTTTTAATAGCAATAATTTCATCATGTCTTTGAGACAACCTGGCTGAGGATAAGGGTCTCATAATAGAATTAGCCTATTTAAAGCCTAAAGGTTTTCACAAATATAAACAAAATATTTTGTTGTAATAATAAGCTCTTATTGGCATTTATTTGGTATGACTATCAATACTTGTGGCTTTGTCACCCTTGAACAGTGCAGTCATCTGACTGGTGCTATGAAAATTATTGTCCCTGATCCTATATGCATTTTCCAAATTTACACACTCATTAGATATTTGTCATAGGAATTTTGCTTTGTTCTGTGTATTAAATCCATTTTTGACAGCTTTATTAAGTCTCTTTAGATAGACCATGTTAGATCTATGAAGCAAATTACCTACCCCTCCAGTTAAAGCTTTCCTTTAGATGACCCCTCAGAATCATACCTTTCCCTTTGAAGTTTTTTATCCAATCTACTTCCAGTTCAGACAGGTTAAATTTAACTCCCCAATGGCAGCTACCGTCCTTTGAACTCATAGCCCTGTGTTACTCACTTTGGTTTTGAAGTGGTATTAATGATATCTATTAAAATGGCTTACATAATAGTGTATTTACTTGCGTTAGGGAGTGGATGATAGCCAAAACTACATGGAGATGAATGGTGTTAATTTAAGTTGCCTTGATGTAGACTGGTTATGAGTGACTTACTGAGGATCTCGAAACCAGCTTAACATCAAACATCACAGTCACAGTGGGAACTTGGGGGAGCAGACGTGCTGCGCTGTGAGTTGGGGACGGGTCTTGACTCTCATTGAGCAGCAGTGAGTTTGAGCACAGTGCACCTTGCTTCAGCTTCTTTGTTACGTGATTACTGGGATAAATGATCTCAGTGCTCCGGCTCACATTCCTGGGATCAGATATTCAGAAAACTGACCCAGATTATGAAAAGGAAGATGTCTGCTCTGAGGAGAATGAATGCTGGAGTAGTTGGAAAGATAATTCAATTTTTGTTCATTATATGTTCGTTAAAATGAACAAAAAGGAACTTGCATATTATCTGCTTTGGGGGGGAAATAGCTTCAGAAGTTTGTTTTTTTTTTAGATCCCATTCCACCTCTTAAATGATGTCTATCTTACATATTTAAGGAATCTGATGCTTCTACCAGATGTATGAATGAAAATAACTATGACAAGGAAAGCTGTTCCACTTACTTCTTGAAGTACAAAAACTGCCGGAAATTCTGGGTAAGCCTAGCTTGTTTAGCTTTGTGTTAAAACTTAGGCTTGAATCCGAAGCCTGAAATTAGTCAGTACCCACAGTCCTTCCTTTGGGATGGCTCTAGGGAACTTCACTTTTGACTTGATCCTCTGTGTGCCTTAAAGGATCCTTGAGAGCTCTTGTTAGCTGCTTCATCCTACTCCGAGGTATAAGAGTGCAGTTCTAGCATAGTTGGGTCTTCCTGGGTATAGAACTATCTGCAGCCCTAAAACAATAACTTGGTTATAATTTTAGTTTTCCTGGAGGTGAACAGAGTGGATAACTTGCTGTGTCATAACGTGTAGTGGGCTTTCATTTCTTCCTTCTCTCCCACTGCCATCCATGGTAGTTAAAATGGTCCCATGTTTCTTGAGACATTACTTTGTAATTTCTGTTTCTCTGAGCACTGGATCCAGCTATTTCCTTTCCCTCTGCTAAATTAACTGTTGGTTTTGTTTAGCAGTTACTCAGTGGCTCCTCTTGATGGACTGTACTTTCATGCTCTTGTAGTTAAACAATATATCCCCGTCCCAATTACTGTTAACATATTCCCATGGGAATAATCTCGTCTATTTAACTGTTAATAGTTTGAAAACATTATCTGGAGTCCTAGAATTAGGTTTCTTGTTTTTTTAAAACTTGGTTTTTAGAATTTCCTTTTTGAGGAAGCAATAGCAAATTGCTGGCAAATGATTAGAATTTAATACATGGCTGATTTTGGTTTCTTCTTTGTTTATACCTACACACAGAATTCTATCATGGTCCAGAGAAGACAGAATGGAGTGAAGCCATCTATGCCTACAGCAGCAGAAAGAGACGAAATCTTGGGAGCAATGGGAAAGATGCCCTATTGAATGTTTGCATTAAAATTGTTTATTTAACTTAGAAGCAGATGAATATTTTAAATAAATGATTACTGTAATCTTTTAAGACCTTACAGGCGTTACCCAGACAGATCTTCAGTTCTACAGGGGAGACAAAATTACGTTAGCCCTGTGTCCTTTGTGTTTGCTCTCAGTGCCGTGATGAGGGTATGCCACTGCTGGCTGTGCTGTGTCACTGAGTTTATATTACTTGCTGAAGGAAAGGGAGCGTTGGGAAAGGCTACATGAAGAGTTCTGCTGGGTCTCAAAAGAAAAGATGTGAGCAAGTAAGGACTTAATGGGGGTGAAAGGAAGGCAGTGTTCCTAAGGAAGGGAAATGATGTGGGCAACAACATGGTGGAAGGAAAGCTCGAGCCACCTCGGGAGAGTAGTCTGTAGACTGTTCCGCCTAGACTTTAAGGTGGGTAGAGGAGTGGAGGAAGAGAAGACTGGGAAGGTAGATGTGTAGTGGACCTCAAATCCCAGGCTCATTACTGAGATCTCTTTCCTTACCTCACTTATCCTTGTTTAATTAGGTTAGTATATTCACTAGGTGGTGGGGCAGGGGTGTGGGAAGGTTGTCTTAAATAAATGGCAGCAAAAGAACTGGTTTTCTTTATTTTCTTCCTCTAAGGAAAGACTTAGTTAAAGGATTCTGTGACTAAAATCCATAAATTTTGGATAACCTGAAGGCATAGTATTAGTTCTTGAATCATGGTAATCTTAGAAGCGGTTCTCTTATTTCTATTCACGGGATGATACTGGCAAGGAAGGGTATGGTCGTTCAGCAGGTGGACTCAACAGTAGGGTGAAACTAGAGCTTAACCTCATTTTATGAAATAAAAAAGAATATTCAGTATGGTGATTGGGGGTTGTGTAGCAGCTCTCATACCCACCACCCTTTTAAATCCAGTTTGTTTCATATACAGAATAGTTTTATAAAAGACATGAATAAAATTTAATGTACTTGAAAATCAATGAAAACAAATAGCTTGTGTCTCTTTTCTTCATCTGGTCCTGGATCAAGAGTATTATTTTAATGGCTGCTGACAACAGACTATCCATCTCATTTGTCTGAGTCCAAAACCCAGGTCAGACGTTTTTAAGCCATATGACCTTGATTGTTAATTGTGATTCTATTTGAATGAAAGATGGATTGTTTCAGAAATTCTTTGACTTGTATTGCTCGCTCTAAAAATGGTGGATTAAAATAGGACCTGACAAGAAATTAATACATACTTATGTGAGAAGCATTTCAGTACTTGTAAGTGTGCTTAGAATTTTACTGTCACCTCTTTAAATGTACATACCAAGATCAGCATTCATCCAGTAACTGTCCTGGCCTAGCTTTTTTTTTAAATAGTAACTTTGTTGAGATACAATTCATATACCATATAGATCATCGATTTAAAATGTACAATACAGTGGTTTTTAGTATATTGACAAAGTTGTGCAGCCATCACCACAACTGATTTTAGAACACCCTCATCACCCCAGAAAGAAACCTTGTATCCGTTAGCACACATTCTCCATTTCCTCCTAACACCACCCTTTCTCCCCACCTCCCCAACACTTAGACAACTACCAGTCTACTTTTGTCTCTAGAATTGCCTGTTCTGGGCATTTATATAAATGAACTCATACAATATGTGGTCTTTTGCAACTGGCTTCTTTCATTTAGCCTAATGTTCTCAAGGTTCATGTTGCGTGTATCAGTACTTCATTCCTTTTTATTGCTGAATAACATTCCATTGTATGGATATACCACTTTTTATTCATTCATTCATCAGTTGGTGGTTGGGTATTTGGGTTGTTTCCACCTTTGAGCTATTACATGCCATGCTGTTTCTTGAACATTTGTGTACAAATTTTTATGTGGGCGTTCATTTCTTTTTGGATATATACCTAGGAGTTGAATTGCTGGGTAGTGTGGTAACTATGTTTAACCTTTCGAGGAACTGACTATTTTTTAAAGTGGCAGCACCATTTTACAATGTATGAGTGTTCCAATTTCGCCACATCGTTGTTAACACTTACTATCTGCCTTTGATTACAGCCATCCTAATGGGTGTGAGCTGGTATCACATTGTGGTTTTGATTTGCATTTCCCTGATGGCTAATGATGTTGAGCATATTTTTATGTGCATATTGGCTTCTTGTATATCTTCTTTGGAGAAATGTTCATTCAGATCTGTTGCACATTTTTAAATTGGGTTGTGTATCTTTATTACTGAGTTGTAAGAGTTTTTTATATAGTATGTAGAAGGCATTTTACTGTGTTCATGTGCATCTCTCATAGGAAGCATCTCATTACAGATTCTCCACATGATGGGGGAGGGTAGCACACTGTATGTATAGTATGTAAAAACAAATCTTTTGAGAATCACTGTATCTTATTTGAAAGCTCCTGGGGGATATAAGCAATATCATTCATGGTTATATCCATAATGCCTGGTAAAATTCTAATGTGTAATAAATGATCAACAAATATGTATGTGTTTGGGGAGAGGTGGCTTTTAAAATTGAACACATTGAAACACGTAGGTTCAAACAATGCAAAAGGGTATACAATGTAAATAAATCTGCCCAGAAGCAGCCAATGTCAAGAGTTTTCAAGGTTTTCCATGCATATACAAGCATATCTGTATATTTGTTTTGCACAAAAGGAAGATCATAGTACATGACCTGGAGGTACCTTTTTTCACTTAGCGATATAGTTTGGAATAATTCTCCATCAGTGACTATAGATTTATTCCATTTCTTTCAATGGCTATGGTTTTCCATTGTGTATTTATACCATCATTGAACCGTCTCCCACTGATGGGTTTGCTATTAGAAACAAGGTTGCAACAAGCATCCTTATGTGTATGACTCTTTGCTTATTCTGTTTTTATCTATATGATAAATTTGTTAAGAGTGGAGTTTCTAGCTTAAAGGTTTCTGCATTTAAAATTTTGTAGATATTGACAAATCACCCTTTATACTCCCATAGACAAAGCCTGTGAGTATTTCTTCACACCCTCAGTCTCACTGGGTACTTGAAAACTCATCCTTAAAATTGATGGGTGAAAAATGGAATGGGTATATTTATTTCCTTTGCCCATTTTTTTTAGATTATTGGTATGAAAGATTTGGGGAACTTTGTATACTAAGGAAATTACCCCTCATCACATGTGTTCTGTATATTTTTCCTAGTTTGTCTTTTAACTTTGTGTTTTTATTTCTGTGCAGTGCTTTACATTTTAATGTAATTAAATGCATCAATCTTTTTGTTTATGGTTTCTGGTGCTCAATAAATATTGAATCCAGGGACAAGTACTGCTATTACAGTTCAATTCTGCTCTACAAATATTTGCCAAGTGCCTATAATGTGCAGAGTGCTAGGCTAACCGGTGTGGGGGAACATGGGTGAATATGTCACCATCTGGCTCTCGAAGAGAGCCTGCACAGGGCTCTCCGCTGCACAGGGGAATGACGTGAGCACCAAGCAGGAACAAGGGCGAACATCTAAGAGGGTGAGTAGCCTTAATAAACACAAAGAGGCACGTACACGTGGTGTATTTGGGGACTGGTCCTACTGATTGAAACCAAAGTATGTGGAGGGAGGTAGCAGGAGAAACAGCTAGACAGGAAGAACAGTTCACTTTGTGAAGGGCCTTGAACACTGGGCTTGGGACTTTAAACTTGGTTCTATACATAAAGGAAAGCTACAACAGGTTTTGAGATGGAGAGGGTCAAACCCAGTTTGTGTTACCACTGAGAGGTTATGACAA
This sequence comes from Ceratotherium simum simum, assembly GCF_057802395.1. Classification (NCBI taxonomy): domain Eukaryota; kingdom Metazoa; phylum Chordata; class Mammalia; order Perissodactyla; family Rhinocerotidae; genus Ceratotherium; species Ceratotherium simum. Next base: position 28,761,619 of record NC_141930.1, on the reverse strand, counting down.
TGATCCTGGATCAAGTAACTATCTGAACTGTTTTCCCCCATAAATTCTTGCCCAACTCTGATTCCTTCTCTGTACCACAGCCAGGGAAATCTTTCTAAAATGCAAATACAGTAATTTCCCTGCTTAAAATTCCCAAGACCTGCCCTTTGCCTCAGGATAAACGTCCAAATTCCTTCCCTTGGTTTACAAGATCCTCTAAGATCTGGGGACATTTACAAGAGTGCAGGCTTGAGGAAGTTGGGAAGATCCAGGCTCTGTCCTGAAGGACCTTACATTTCAGTGAGGGAGACAGAGGTAAACTGACTGTATCCCTTCCGTGTACGGTGTCTTCCTGCCACACTCACCATTCCCCGAACCCACGCTATTTCCTCAGCTTGGATGGCCCGCCCTCAAGTGCTGCCCTCGAAGTATCACCTGTCCTTTCAGGGTCAGCTCCTATGTGATCTCTCCGAAGCCCTTCTGGTACCCCTAGTCAGAGCGCATCTCGCCTCCTCTCCATTCCCCTCCCGTCTCCCGCCGTGGCGTTCACTTTGTGTACCCTGGGTGGCCGGGTACGTTGTTGGATGTGGTACAAATAGGCAAATAAAGTCATCTAAACATTCTTTTAATTTTTCACCTTCTGTTTTTATTTTGCAGAGAAAGAATAAGAAAAATGTTGCTTAAGTGTCAAAGGTTTTATTCTGAAAAGGAGACTAAAAGAGGAGTACTTGCTTTGCTTGTCTGTTATACACACAGGAAGGATTTTCAGTGACAGGATTCTGTTGTCGGTGAGTGTGCGGTCTGCCGCCTGCTCCCTCATGCTCCGCACGCCCGTCGGATTTCTCTCAGGGAAGCTGGGCTCTTCTGACAACTGGATGGAGCTGTTGCACTATTAAATGCAGTCTGTTTCGGAACACCTGCTTTCTTCTAGGGAAACTCTTAAATTACATTTAAAAATCTATTCGCCTACAAAAACTGTCACCAGTCTACAAAAGTTACCTAGGTCTATGCACTCAATTTTTCTGTTTCTTTTATCGCTTTGTTTAGAGACCGCAAATAAATTGGCTGGAGACCAACAGATTCCTTCGCCAGTCCTAAGAGTCCTCCCAAAGAAACTAAATAAAGCAAGGATCATTTCAAAGCATCGTACTGCTGTCTTGTCGGGGTGAGGGAAAGGGGGCAAGTTGCAAGGAAGCTTAGGCGAGGGGAAGAGAGAGGAACTGACAGAGGCAATGAGACTCTGAGGGAAAAGAGGAGATTGAGTCCATGAGTGCAGGGCACTAGCTATGGATTGCAATGAGTCCTGAAGAATAAAAAATAAAAGATCATTCACAATGAAAATAAAGGTTCCAGCGCCAGAACCTAAACTAAAAAATTCCACTTGATACATAAAAGTAAAACATGACATGATATGGAAATAGCGTTACATTTGGATTCAAAATATCTGGGTTTGAGTTCTGGATCTGCCACTTATTGCCTATACAGTCTTGAGTAAATTGCTTAATCTTTTTTTTTTTTTTTTTGTGAGGAAGATCAGCCCTGAGCTAACATCCGTGCTCATCCTCCTCTTTTTGCTGAGGAAGACCAGCTCTGAGCTAACATCTATTGCCAATCCTCCTCCTTTTTTTGTTTCTCCCCAAAGCCCCAGTAGATAGTTGCAGGTCATAGTTGCACATCCTTCTAGTTCCTGTATGTGGGACACGGCCTCAGCATGGCTGGAGAGGCGGTGCGTGGGTGTGCCCCCGGGATCCCAACTGGGGCCGCCAGCAGCAGAGCGCGCCCACTTAACCGCTAAGCCACAGGGCTAGCCCTAAATTCCTTAATCTTTTAGAGCCTTTCCTACTGTGAAGATGTATTTTAAAAAATGCTCTAACTGTCCTATAGGTTGTTGTGGAACCCACAGAAGGTTTCTCGTGTTGTGCAAGTAGACATTAATATTTGAAAGGCATTTATAAAAATAGATACTGGATTTATTTGTAGCAAGTGAAAGCCTATCTAGTTCTTGGTCGACTCTGGTAGAGCTGTAATATCACTGCTATAACCTTCTCACTTGACCCCCTCCCTCAAAGTCCCCCCTAAAAAACTCCCCCCAACTCCATCTCTGCTAGAAGAGGTTACAAAAAGCCAAATTGATTGTTTTATTTCACTCCTTCACTTCTAGTTTTATTATATAATTTGGCCGATAATGTTCTCTCCTTATCATTTTCTTCTCACTTACACCCTACCACTATTGTAGTTGCTTCATATATACCTGAAGTCTCCAATAAGCAAGAATAAGTACAAAAAAATTCATTTTGGGGGGGATTATAAAAATAACTGGAAATATTTACCAAGTCACTCAGAAGAAACTTAATATTATCCATCAATGTTCAGGGCATGACATGTATAAATAAAACTGACTGTAGGTTATTTTGTCCCTCTGCCCATGAACAGGAGCCCTATCCTTTCTCTTCTCTTCAAAAGCTGTCCTCCATTCTCTTCAGGAGTCACCTCTAGCCTCTTTTCAACCCCTAAAATCTTTGTGCCTCAATTCTACCTCACACTCCTATTCCCAAAGCGACCCTTCAATCTCACATATAGCTTCCCCTCTTTGCACCTTCCCTGTGCCTTAGTGCTAAGTGCAGCCCTAGTTGACCCTGTCCATGATTATATGTTGGTGCCTATCATTTTGTCCCTGCATTGTATACATAGGTTGTATGTATCATGTCCTGCACTAAATTGCAAAAGCAGAGACCATTATGATACTTCACATTTGTACAGCATCTTGTGGTTTACAGGGTGTCGTCAGAAACATGATGATATTGAAAACTCACTCCAACCCTGTGAGGTCGGTATTCTTCCTGGCTTGCAGATGCAAGATTAAGACTCTTGCAGCTTAAGTAACCTGCGATTGAGCGCGGTTGCCATATTGCCTCCCCCGACCCACTCCCGTTTCCTCTGTGTGGACTCTGCCTTCTCAGCGTCTTTCATTTCCTGTGCAGCTCTTGACTGTGGCTAGTATTCAAATTATCATTCATTTCACCATTTAGTACGTATTGAGTCTGTACATAAATAAAAGTTTCTATGGGGGATGTAAAAGTGAATGAGAGAAATGAGACTTTAGGAGGAAATTTACAAATTAATCACCATCATTGACTGTATAACTGATTCTCTACCAAAACTTTTCATTGACTCGAAGAAGTCTTTCAAAATGTTTGATTCTGTGCTGTCAGCCCTGTCTCCATCTTCTGCTCTTGAAGTAATTGTGAGACACGACATTAGTGAGAGATGACAGTGCTCTTTGTCAAGAGATAGCAAGAAGAGTAAGGCAAAAGGTCTGGGTGATCTGCAGAGTGGATTTTTTTTCCTGGACAAAAGGGTTGGTTTTGTCATTTCGTTGTACTGAAGAGTTTCCTGACATGTATGTAGGCTTCTTAAAGACTAAGGGAATTGTGGGCTGGGATGGGAGTGCTTCCACTTTATAGCTCATATACTTGGCAACTGGAGTGTCATCTTGTCTCCCTGTTTCTTTCACCTCAAATGTATATGTCATCTTGTGGAACAGCATTCCAAACCCTTGACAGCTTCTGTGTATAATTCCTACTTTTGAAGAAGGTCTTTCACAACCCAGTAGACTACATTTCTCTACCTCTTGGAAAATACAACCAAAAAATGACAACAACAGCAAAACCCAGACTGGTTAATTCTTCTGTGGTCCTGTTAACCATGGGGTGTACATCTCCAGCCCTGACAGCCTTATGACCCCTGATATCTAGCACAAGAGTGTTTAGAGTAGTGTTTGGGTCAGTTACCTATAATCTCTTTTTAAAAATCCCTTTATTGACTTATTATTTTGGTATGGGGGTGTAGAGAAAGGTGAAAAGCTGAGGAAATAAAGTGTAGTTTGGGAGGTGTGCAGTTGGTGGTTGCAGGTGTGAGCTCTGCTTTGTACTGAGTAAATTTATAACCCCACTTCTTTCCAACTGTCCTAAGCTATCCTAAGCTGTGGGCTTTGGGTAAATTAATTAGACATAAAAGTTCCAAGTTCTGCAACTATAAAATGCCAACCTCAGAGAGTGGTTGTGGGCATTAAGTAGGATGATGTCTATAAAAAGCTTAGCACAGTGACTGGACCATAGGAAGCACCAATAAATATTTGCTATTTTTATTCTCTATTCCCAGCTTTTGAAGAGAAGACAAAGTAAAAAGATACTCATGCAATCTCCACTCAGGTAATGGGGTTTAAAGTTTGAAAATCAGGGATCTTACCTTTTGTTTTTCATTTGCTGGAATAATAGATCAATACTACCTACTTCCATGTTGTTGAACTCCTCATATTCTCAAAATAGCATCCTGGTCTTGAGTAAAAATTCTTTAGTGCTGAGTGATTACAAAACTAATTATAGTAATTTTACTATCTGGGTATCTCTACGGGAGGGCCAGCTGCATAAGATTGTATGGTTTAGCAACTCAATTATCTTCAAGAAGACAGAAGCATATTTACAAAGAGAGTCAGAACATTACGTTAATTTAAGACCTTCAGGAGACCTTTCTCCTGAAATGTTTATGGCTCTGAGGTTCTGAATACTTCTCTAAACAATGAAACAAATGATGGGATGGATTTACTTAGAAGGAGTGAATAACTGAGAGAGAGTGCATTCTATATTAAACGTGGGGCCCTTTGAATAATATCAGTCAGAGTGACCAAGTAAGTGGATGTGTTTAGATTAAGTAAAAGTTCTGGGCCACGGGGAATGTGGGAGGAAGATAAAGAAAGAGAGTAGAAGAAATATATGGACAAAGTTTAAAACTTTGCTAAAGTTTTGTTCCTAGAGATGAAGAAAACAAGCAAGAAAAAGATTTAGCAGTCAGTAGGGGATGCTTTGTGACCTAAGCATTAGAGAAGTACCTGTCTTTCAGCGTTCATTCATTTGTAGAACAAATATTTATTCGATACTTGCTATGTGCTACATTGTCTTTGGAATTTGAGATTCATTAGTGAAAAAATAGGCAAAGACCCCTGCCCTCATGGGACGTACGTGATTGGAGAGAGAGAGAGATGATTAGCAATAAACACAATAAACGGATAGACAGCATACTAAAACGTTGTAAGTGCTGTGAACAAAAGGACCCTCAAGGCAAGAGAAGAGGGGCAAGGAGTAAAGGAATATCAGGGAGGGGAGGGTGTGGATGTACCCAGTATGGCAAGGGTCAGGGGCAACAAAGCTCATTCCTCCCTGGCAGTGTTGGGGCCACCACTCAAATGGGGACTTGGCTTCTTGCTATTCTGACTTTGCTTTTCTAATGACCATCTCCTGGGTTTTAGGATGTGAAAGTAAAAGAGGTCACATGAGTGTCCCTGTGAGAGAGAAGTAGGCATTTAGAGAGCTTGGAAATCGTATTTATCAAGCTAATGAAAATGCACCACTGCAAAGCAGTGTCAACGCTTTCCAGGGCCCAGGCTGCGAAGGACAACAGGGAAGGCAGGACGAGTAAGTCAATGGGCTTGAAAACCACGTGTAGCAAGGAGCGAGCAGGTGCTGCTGTCCTACATAAAGTGAACAAAGGCCGTGCATGAAGTTTTCGGATTCAAAAACACTTTTAATTTTGAATCTAAAGAATGCTAAACACCTTTGAAGAAAAATTCCTTCCCACAGGGGATTCCAAGATCTGCTGATGTGATGCCAAGCACCTAGAAGATTGCCTCGGTTTCTCACTTTTCTCCAGGACGTTGCACTGTGTACTCACGGTCAAGCTCGGAGCTTTGATCAGGGGGCTAGAATAAAATGATGAAGATACTAATTTGAGATTGGAGTAATGTAATCTCAGGTAGAAGGAAGAAACACTTTTTCCCCTTTCAGGAAATGTGGGGTGCGTTATCCTTGCTGCCCGAGGCCGTGTTATGATAACACATTGTTTACTGGATCTCCATCTCGGACAGAGGCAAGCAAACCTAATGAATCCACGTCGCAGTATGTGGAGGGTCCTTCTAAGCCATAGGGAGAATTTGTCAACCTCTGATCTACGTGATACATTTATCCACAGTGGGGTACTGCTCTCTGATTCTCACCCTTGACTAGAGAACCAGTTTGGGAGAAGTGGCAGAGCAAGAGCCCTTGTGGAAAATTCTGAGACCTTCCCAGGGCCACCCCCAGTGTGATCGCACCAGATGTCTGCGTATCGCAGGAAATGATATGAGCAAGAATTCTTTGGGGTCCTGGCCCGGTGGCATAGTGGTTGAGTTGGCGTGCTCCGCTTCAGTGGCCCAGGGTTCACAGGTTCGGATTCTGGGTGCGGACCCACACTACTCATCAAGCCATGCTGTGGCAGTGTCCCACATACAAAATAGAGGACGATGGGCACAGCTGTTAGCTCAGGGCTAATCTTCCTCAGCAAAAAGAGGAAGATTGGCAATGGATGTTAGCTCAGGGGCCAATCTTCCTCACCGAAAAAAAAAAAAATCTCTGAACCACGTATCTAGTTAAACAGGGCTTCTCCCCTCTGATGCTTCATGTTGGCGCTTGAAATCTCACAAAATAATAAAATAATACGTCACTTCTCAGAATATACTGGAGGCAGTGATGTTTCCCAGAATGAACTGAATGAGACAAAATTACCTCTACACTTCAGAACAGCCTAGATATCCCACCCACACAAGTTGCTCAAGTCAAAATATTTCACAACACTGTATTCCACCCAAATTAAAACAATGGAGACAACTGCAAAGTGTAATAGGAACTGTACATAATCAAAGGACGAGAGAAGAGAGTCTGTATGCATCTGTTCTTGACACCAATAGGCAAACACAGAATTTGTAAATGCAAAATAGGCACCTAACTTTTTTTGCAATTTTTTTTTCAAGTTTGGGGAATTCTTTTGGAGCAGATTTTCTGGACATCAGAAAGGGGATTACAGGAGGTGTAAGAGACAAGTGTAAGACAGAAAGAAGCAGACAGAGCCAGGGGCATAGGAAGCATATTTAATTTTAATTTGAACCTAAACATTTTTACAGAGACTGTCAGAGTTTGTTGGCTTAGCTATGTAACCCTGCTACAAATTGCAATTGTTCCATAATGTAGAAATAAGGAAATTTTCCATG